>NW_008795382.1:2430912-2447914 GCF_000699145.1 Aptenodytes forsteri | reverse complement strand
AGCGTTCTGCTGTGTTTCGGTAGGATTTAGCATTTCCAGTATAGAGGTACAGAGCGGACCCCTGCAGGTGGGAAGTTTGGTTTGCAATAACTGTAGAATAACGAGGTGCTTCCCCCCCCCTAAGTAGGAGTTTGCCTTGAAACCCGATTCTGTACCCCTAAAACTGCTCCTCAGATATTTTCTCAGTTTCAGGCCAGGGGTTGGCGCAAAGCAAGGAAAGGTGGCAGCGATCTCCCCGCTGTGAGATCACGGTAGAAGCTGAGATCACTGGAAATTTCCTGGCCTCTGGCACCGAGTGCTGTGAGCAGCCTGGAGGCCGGTTGTACTGGTGACTCACTGTACGGCAAGGAGAACAAAGCTGCGACTTATGTGCAGTTTTAATTTCCTTTCATGCTGACAGTATACACAACCTTTTCTTAAAGAAGTCTGTACGCAGCCGTGATGCCTACAGCAGCGAGGCAGTCAGTTCACTGCTCTGCTCTTGGGGAAAAAAAAAGAAAATAACATTGGTTTTCTAACAAGGTTACGTTAAGGTTTGAGTTGTTCTCGAGGGAGGTCCTGTGAGGACCTTGCTTTCTGAATAAGGAGCAGAGTTCGCAGCTCAATAACTTTTTATTCTTGCATGTTTTTCTTGGGGAAATCCAGGTATCCCACCTCTTGAAATTTTGCAGACAATGCATCTGCCTACACATACACCTGCCCTTCATTCTCAACTAAAGACTGAGCTGTCTTCGATTTCCATGTCTTTCTGGCTTGGTTAAAGCCCTGTGAACCTACGGGGTAAGCAAGGGAAGGAAACTATGCTGTGAGGAACTTTTCGGATGGACCAGTGTCCATAGCTGGTACCCGGGGGAGAATGAGTACGCCAAATGGATTTCCACAGCACTCAGGGGCATGTGTTACTCAGAGCACGGAGGGTGGAGCAGTACAGGACCTGCACGCTAAAAAAGCTGGCAAAGCAGCAAAGAAGGAGGCTGGTGGCAGTGGGGTGCTTACCTTTGAAGATCCTCCAAGTGTAGGCACCTCTTTAAATGAAACCTTAAAGCTTCTACCAGATGAACTCAAAGCTAATATGAAAATTAAATCGGTCACTCCAAGGCCTCCTCGGAAACCCCGGCTGGAGCGTGCTGCATCTCTGGATGAGAAAAGCTGGAGGAGGTGGAGGCGGTTTAGAACAAGTCAGGAAAGTCTGACTGATCCCAACGAGACAAGTTCCTCAAACGGTTCTCTGCAGGAAGCGTCCCTCAGCCCTCCCGTCAGGGGTAGGGCGAGCCCCTGCCATCGGTGCTGCCAGCAGAATTCCTTGCACAGTTCACCAGACGCCTCGGAAGCCAGTCCCATGGGGAAGAGCAGAGGAGGCACCTCCGACCTGGGGAAACGAGCCTCCGAGATCTCCAGTGCCTTTGGTGGGCTTCTGCGGGGGAAAGCGTTCGCAGGCGGCAAACCCCGGCTGTCCCAAATAATGCCGGCTCGACCTCTGCCACCCATGGAGCTCAACGTGGCCTCTCACACACTGAGGACAGCTAATAGGATTGACTCAGATTATATGGATTATCGACATTATTCTCAGCACAAGTTTGGGAGGGTAAGCAGCAGCTTGAGCGATACCAGGCTACATGGCAACGGGATGGTCTATGATAATTGCTCCACAGACTCCATGAAATCTACGTTCAGCCTGCTCAATCCCATTCGCTCCAAGGATGTTCGAAGCAGGTATGTCTCCCGGCTTCTCGTGGCAAAGTTTGGGGTGTGTTAGCGGGGAGCCAGCTGCCCTGCAGAATCCTGCTGGGCAGAGGCAGGGAACTTCAGACCGATTGGTAAAGCACGGAAGTGTTTCCGTGTTGTTTAACCTGCTGTGGAGACTGGAAACAGTTTGAAGATGAAGAGATTAGTACTAATGCTCTATATTTGCTCTTTTCAGATGGGTATTGTGTTTCATAAATACAAGTTTGATTTGCTGTCAGCTTGCTTGTAATATTTAAGTAATCTGTTCTGAAAATGAAGAAACAGTGGCTGTGCATGCTAACAGTTGGGAAAAACTGGTTTATTTTTTTAAATCTAAAAGTACATTGGGCTTGAACTGAAATGTTAAATGGCAGGAAAAAAACGCAAATATTTTAGCTTGAAACTATCACGCAGTACATGCAGTACTGTCACAATCCTGCAAGGTGCTGAGGGTCCTCTGCAGATGCTGAGCTCGTTTGGCTTCTGGCAGGATCAAATCATGTACTGTGAACTGCTTCAGTGTCCCACAGGAGCTCCTCTGCCCCAGCTTCTCCAGGAATCTCTTGAGGCAGAGTGTGATTCCACTCAGATCTCAGCACTTTCTCCTTGTGTGGCCCTGACCTCTTGCTCTGGTTGCTCATTTGTCTTCATTCTTAGTTAAGTTTAGATTATTGATTGGAGGGAGCTGAGGTGGGTGTACTAATCTGCTTGCTAGTGTATCAAATCCTCTTCTTGTGTTGGCTGCAGACCCACTATTTGTGAAGACCTGCCAGCACACAGCACAAACACTGCAACGAGTATTATTGACAATACTGCAGGTCAGGAAACATGTTAAAAGGTAAAGGATACCAAATACTCAGCTAAAGGTTATACGTTATAGATACACAACAGTCTGCAAGGCCTTGAGGGATAAACCTGATCATTGATCCAAAGAGTGGGAGTCAGTGGTACAGGGGAAAATAATTCTGAGATAAATTAAAGTGTTACTAACTGGTAAAAAAGCCCCAAAGATAGATTGGTACTTGTTCGCCATGAGGGGTTTTCTTTCACTTCCCTCTGCAAAGCTGCTGGAGTCAGGTGGGCAACTGGGTAGACCAGTGGGTTGCACAGCATTCTCTGACGTCGTGCTGTCATCATTATTTGCAGAGCTTAAGCAAGATTAAAAATGCTTATGCAACTTGCAGTCCTTTTGCCAATACCCCTTGCTTTTGTAAGCAGCGTGTTCTTTGGAGAGGCAGGCGGTGTGGGGCAGATCTATCCTTTTCAAATGTGATATTCTTTTAGACCTGGGACTCAATAAATCGTTTGCTTGAAAGCTAATTTGACGAGCTGAATTGAAGGAAGAATGTGAGTTTGGATCCTTGATTAGGAGCAACTTGGTGCCAGAACATTGGGAATGGTGGACCTATTTTCATGTTTTAAGTAAACTGAGCTGCTTCAAGATACTCAAATATCAAACCAATCTCTCCATTTTGTGTCTGCGGCAAGCACTAGGGGGATTGAAGACTTTGGGTGGCTTAAGTCTTCTCATCACAGAACCTGTGCAGCATCAGTCTCACCATCGTACTCGTGTCCTGGCTTTGAAAAGGCCGGTTTATGACAATAGTTTTGTTTTCTTGCATATGATCCATGAACTCTCTATAAGGGTTGGAACTTTATAAGGAACTTTAGGCAAGCAGAACAATATATAAGTACTAAATGCCATTTTCTTGAGCTAAAGGTATGTTCTTGATTAACTCAAGATTCAAGCGTTACAAATCATTATTTCAACTGTTTCCTTAGATGCTCTTTTATGGGTCTTCTGTTCACAGAAGCTATTTGGAAGGCAGCCTTCTGGCAAATGGTGCCTTACTGGGAGCAGAAGAACTTAGCAAGTATTTCCCTGATCGGAATATTGGAATTTTTGTGGCCACCTGGAACATGCAGGGTCAGAAGGTATGTGCACCTAGGTCTCCACAGGTCTTCTGGCGGTGGTAAAGCTACCCCATCTTTACTGCAAGGACGGGTGCAATGGTTTTTTTCTGTTCGTGACTATGTTCCTCGTCAACCTGAGTTCATCATCTTTATCAAATTACAAGGCCCTCTCACGCATGTTCATCTTAGTGAGAGAGCCATTGTAACAGGGTTCCTCAGATACTAGGTATGACAACAGTGAGCTTGCTAGTGCCACTCTGGCTTTTTGTGGCAGCTCCTTTACGCTCCGTTGCAATTAGGGTCACATGAAGATGACTGACAATTTGGTGCTTACGATGAGAACATCTCTGATAAAGAACACAGCCTCCTGCCTATGTCTTTACGTGGCCTAGGAGATCAAGACTGATTCTACCAGGTGTCTGAGAAGCTGTGCTTGGAAGAACGCAAGCAACCCCTGGGGTGTTCAGTAAGTAGCCTCTGAGCCTGGTAAAAAGTAAGCACCCCAGGAAATTAGAAACATCACTTTACTGGCCCACATGGCTGAACTGTGGAATCTTGGTTACTGCTGGAGCGACAGCAGTTGAAGTCTGCCTTTGGGAAGGGGAATTTTTAGTATTAGCACTTAGCCTATTTTTTGAAGCCTGAACTGTTTGCGTATGCTGTGGAACTTGTAGCTTAGTCTGGACTTTTCTTGTACTTTTCTAGTAAAACTTTGCATAACTATTTTATCTTTTTTTTTTTTTCTTTTAATAATAGGAACTTCCAGTGAATCTGGATGACTTCTTATTACCAACAGATCCTGACTATGCCCAGGACATGTATGTCATTGGGGTTCAAGAAGGCTGTCCAGACAGGTAGCAAAAACAATGTAATGAACCATCCTCTTTTATTGTTAACTAATTACTTTGGTTTTAATTAGTCTGGAAATAGCCTCCATCATATTCTTAATATTTTCAATAAATAACCCATTTAATAAGACTCTGAACTCCATTGCATGAGCACCAGGGGAAATGGGATTTAGAGGAAAACGTCACAAGAATCTGTAAATACAGAACTTGGTCCTGTTGTCAGGGCAGCTAATAGCAAAACTCCTGTCTGAATTCTGTGGGCACCTTAGCATAGATCTGAGCTGGCCGTGAGCTAGCTCACGGGCTGGCTGTCAGCGTAGCAGCCACGTGCTCATTAGTAGTACGTCGCTGCAAATTTCTAGTCCGTCTGAGATTGACCAACCCTAGAAGAGCAGGTTGAAGCCTCATGTCAGACTCTGCTTTTTTAGGGTATCTTCCCAGTGGGACTCTTTTCCTCAGATTTGCAAGCCGCTCGGTGCAGTGGCATTAATACTCTCTCACCGACATGCAGAGCCTGCTGCATGGCATGTGTGGAGTTACACGTCAAACTGACCAGCCTTCCCTGCAGCATCGCTGTGGCAGTGGAGGTTTCGCTTACACTTTTGACGTTCTTTATCAGAGGGATTGCTCTGTTTTCACAATGCTGATTTCCTTTCCTGGTTATTGTCTCTTGTACTGTCCTTGTGATCCAGCTGTTGTTCTTTCCTGCAGAAGAGAGTGGGAGATCCGCCTGCAAGAGACGCTAGGTCCCCACTACGTCATGCTCTACTCTGCTGCACATGGGGTGCTGTACATGTCGGTCTTCATTCGGAGGGACCTGATCTGGTTCTGCTCAGGTCTGTGGTCCAGTAAGAGCTGGAGGGTGGGGAGGTGAAAGGACTGCTGCCATCGGCTGTCTTGTCCTTTTCTCCAGGGCTGTCCCCCACCTAACTTTCCTGCTCACTGTCTCTAGAGGCTTTTCAGTAAAAGCAGCTTCTTTTTCTCCTTCCAGAAGTGGAGTATGCCACGGTGACAACTCGAATCGTATCTCAGATCAAAACAAAGGGAGCTCTGGGAATCTGCTTCACATTTTTTGGGACCTCCTTTCTCTTCATCACCTCCCACTTCACATGTGAGACATTTACAGTCTTGTTAGAAGTGTCCTGATTGAGGGAGGAGGGGGGGTTGCTTTACAAAGGTAAAAAAGCTGCAGGGGGGATAGAAGAGCAGGACAGACTGAAGTCAAAGCTCAGGATTGCTGAGCTGAGAACAATAAGGGAGGAGGATATTTTGGTAGCAAACTTACAAAAGAACTGTGTTTAGAAAAACAGAAATGAACTCTGCACAATTGCATCCCTTTTTTCACGCTTTCTGCCAGTAGTTTTCAGTCTGTGTGCTCCCTGGGCCAGTGTGTTACATTTTACAGGTGGAAAATGTCTGATGTCCTTTGGAAGCTCCTGTTATAACCAAAAATGGTAATTGAATGAAAATGATGCGTCGTTGGCAATAATGGGATTTCTGTCTTTCAGCTGGGGACAGTAAGGTGAACGAGAGGAAACTGGACTACAATAAAACCATTCAAGCCCTTACACTTCCCAAAAACGTTCCGGACACAAACCCGTATCGATCCAGTTCTAGTAAGTGTGAAACCATGCTTGTGTGGGAGCCCAAAGGAACAGAGTTTGTGCATTGTCTTTCAGTCTACACTAAGGAAGAACGAATGAGAGTGCTAATTTGAGACGGTATAAAAAGAGACCACAGGTCTTTTGTCTGAGGATGGTTATTATTCACATGATTATTTTTTCTAGGTGGGATGTAATTTTGGGGGGGATTTGACAGAAAAAGTTGAAACGGAGGGGGAGAGAGAAAACTCAAAAGGAATTTTTGTGTGATTTATTTTTTCTCAGAACAGCAATAAGATAATTTTGGTGTATTTTTTATCAATATTATGGATGTGTTTCACTTTCCAAGTGTTTTCTAAGGCAAATAGAAATTACTTTATTTCAAAACTTGAGAAGGAACATTATTTCAATTTGCATATACACAAGTGAACATATTGTTTGCCAAATTCCATTATTGTTTCTTAATACTGTGCTGTTAACGTGACATCTAAATATATAGCGAAGCCCTTTTTCTAGAAAGATGAATTTACTTTTTATCTGCAGTGTAGCATTAGGTTTTTGTGTTCATACTATTTTTAGGTCCTATAGATAGTTTGGTCTCTTTTCAGCTTTTTCTATGATTTTTTAAATTTCTGTTCTGTTTTCTACTGTTTTTTTTATTACCGCATTCTGTGATGGTCACAGGCAGAAAACATGCTCAAGTATTCTATCTCCTGGTAGTAAAAAGAAAATTTATGCCTGTTCCTTGAACATATCTAGCAGCACTCTCAGTGAGCTATGCAGCGTACAGCTCTCACTTAGAAAGAATTAAGTGAGTTTCATTTTAATGAGCTACATCATATACTTTAATTTTCCTCAAAAGTCAAAAGGACATTCAGGGAAGAAAAGTTTGGGATTTTTTTTTTTTGCTTTCAGAACTTTTCAGGATGTTTACCTTTATACTGACACTTCTGGCTTGAATTTGCAGGTGATGTCACAACTCGGTTTGATGAAGTATTCTGGTTTGGTGACTTCAACTTCCGACTAAATAAGGATCGCGAGACCGTGGATTCCATCTTGAACCAGAACCCGGAAACAGACATGTCCAAGCTACTGGCGTATGACCAGCTTACTAGTGAAATGAGTAGGGGTGAGGGACAGTGGTTTTTTCTCCCTAGCCACCAGGAACAGAGATATCTACACACAGAAATAATTACAGCCAAATCCCTATTCCCTAGAGACCTTTCCTGCTTTCCAAATCCCTATTCCCTAGAGACCTTTCCTGTTTTCTCTTCTTAAGTTCCCTAAAAAAGGAAGTCAGCAGTTGTCAAATACAGCGGCAGTCTGTACAAGGGACTTTTTGCTATAGCATTTTGCTATATATAGTGTAATCTCCCAAGCCATTTACTGCTCTGTTTCATCTGACTCCTCTATAAACTGGACATCGTTCCGTCACAGTGCCTAGGGCATTTAGATTTGAATAGCTAGCATTTGCAAAGCATCATGAGCTTTCAGTGGAAGGGGAAGTGCGTGCACCAAGTGTTCTTTGTTTAAATAGCCACTGGCTGTATGTAAGAACTTGAGCTTGCTCCCTTTCTGGAGCCCAAGCCCAGGTTTTTCTAGTCATGTACGTACACGGCTGTTGTTTCTAGCCAGCATTAGTTAAGCAGTATTGAATAAATGCAGAAAGTGTGCGGGGTTCTTAGGAAGGAGGAATTTGTTGTTCATGCTGTTCTCCCCTTCCCTTACAGGGTCCATTTTCAAAGGATTCCAAGAGGCCGACATTCATTTCCGTCCTTCCTACAAGTTTGACATAGGAAAGGACAGCTATGACACCACTTCCAAACAAAGAACTCCCTCCTACACGGTAAGAGATGATTTCAGAGCAGCATGCTCGGAAGGGCTGCTCAGCCTCACATCTGCCTCCAAAGGGGATTCTTACCTGCGAGAAAAAGCTGCCTTCCACAGTTGGTCTGCATGAGATACAGTCGTGATGAGATCTGTTCTTAAGGGCAACAGGGCAGGTGGAACTGGTTTGGAAGAAAGGATTGTTGAATCTGTGAGCACAGGGAGTTTGGCACAGGCTGCTAATGTTATTTGCCCTGCCTTACATCCTGTTCCAGCACATTCTTCCCTGTGCTCAGCGCTGGGCACAGAACCGCTATTGGGATCAGACACACATTCTTCATGAATGTATCCCTGTCCAAGACACTTAATTTCACTAAGTGGAGTGTGATAAATGAATGGATTTGTCTCTTGTGAACCAGTGCTTCTTTCCAGGGTGGATGTGCAAAGGGAGTTACCATCAGTCTCCCCTCTCTCTCTGCCTCTCAGGATCGAGTTGTATACCGCAGTCGGTACAGAGATGACATCCATGCTGTCAAGTACTCATCTTGTCCTGTGATCAAAACTTCAGACCATCGGCCTGTATTTGCCTTGTTTCGTGTGAAAGTGAGGCCTGGCAGAGACAAGTTAGTACCTCCTTGTGCCACTCTGGATGCTTGCACATGGCTCCAGTGATCCTGAGGATATGCTCCTGTTCGGAGTTTGTCCTCTCAGGAGAGTTCCTGAAATGGAGTTTATCCCATGTAGCTCTCTGCAGCCTGTTTGTTTTTTACCCAATATATGCTCTCAGTGGTCAGAGCAGTAAGAGCGCTTAAACCTTGCACTGACATCTGAAATCCCTGCTGCCAGGTCCCTTAATCCTCCTGAGGGAGATAAACGGAGTCCATTGCAATTGACTATAAATCTGTGTTTCATCCGAGATGCAGCTCTCTGTTTTTCCTATCAGTGTGGACAGCTTTCCTCTTCCCCTCTTTGGGATCAATGCAGTTTTCTCTCCCCAGTGGTGGCTGCATTTCAACATAGCTGTATGTCAGTGAAGTGTTTTGAGATCCTCCAGGTTTCTTCATGTCCCACTGTGGGCTGCCATGCTAGTGGAACTCCTTAGAAAATTTGGTTAAGTGACTGAAATTTAGTTAGTCTCTTTTCTGTGAGTAGCATGCTCAGGGATTTCAAGACCCAGGTGTCTAGAAAATGGTAATTTCTTAAAGCACTTGATCAGCAGTGCAATTAGAATTGGGATTTTTGTTTGTTTGTTTGTTTATGGGTATTAAATACCCATTAAATAGAAGTATTGCAGAGTCTGTGAAGCTGGGCTGCTAGGGTTTCCTTCTGGCCTCTCTAGAACAGACCAAGGTAAGAACTGTTGTGCATGAACCATACCAGCGAATACACCAAGCTAACAGTAAGCTCGTTTAGCTTTTGAAATGAGTGTTTTTTGGTTTAGGGTCATCAAGAATGTCCTCCATGTATGTCCCTTATGAATGCAGGCATCTTCATGCTTAAATTTAAAGTACATTTGCCTTTTACAACCAATATTTTCTTCATTTAAATGTATTGTGAAAAACCTTAACTTGTTGCTGTGGAAGACGACCTTTGTTTTACCCCTTTTCTCCCACAGCAGTAGCTAAATGCCTTAAGAAAGTAAAAATTAGGTTTCTGGCCTTTGTTGTATGAACTAATTGGGAAATGTTGGGCAAACAAGAAGAATGTATTTATGCCCTGATCTAATTGCTTGTGTTTATATCGTAGCATTCCACTTGCTGCAGGGCAGTTTGACAGAGATCTCTATTTAATCGGAATAAAGAGGCGGATTACAAGGGAACTTCAGAAACGGCAAGAACAAAAGGACCAAAAATCCAGCAGCGTATGTAGCATTTCCTGAGCTGAGAACTCTGCAATGCTTGTGCTAGAGGTGCCCGGAAAGAGGATTTCGGGCCACGGCAACCTCTGCAGGGAATTGTCTGCTTAAGCACCTCTGGCAGTTGCTGTGGCTTGTGAAGAATGGCTTAAACCTCATCCTGGATTCATTTGCATGAGCTAATCCATGTAGCTCAAGTGCTTTTGCTGAAGAAAATGGAGTCAGTTATTTAGGACATCCATCCCAACAGATGTAATTGATTTATTTTTAACCGTACTATCTTTGGAAGCAACCGGATGCAGTCTCTTCATTCTAAGATGACTCCACACAGGGGGCACAGCTTCTGGAATTGGCATGACCAGGGGCAGGGGACCTAAGAAAAGCCTGCGGAAAGGTGAAAATTTTTGTTTGTCTGTTTGATTTCATCTGGTTAGCTTACGTATGTTGTGGGGTTGGTTTTTTTTCTCCTTACCTGTAGCCAAGTGTACGGTATTCTGTAAAATGTGAACAGGGACCAGTTAGGGGACTTGGGCAGTTTTGTGTAAGGATGGTGCTCCCGTGTTGGGCTTTTTTGGTCCTCTACAGCAAGATCTGTGTGAATGTACTACTGTACATTTGAACTGTAGAAACATTGCCTTTCAGTAATTATTCTATAGGCCTTCTGTTACTAAGGGGGTAAATATCAATCTCTCACACCATATATTTGGCTGTTGAGACTGCTTGAAACAATCCCTTCCTTAACTCACTTGCCCTCCCCAGGGGTGATAAAACACTATCTGCCTTCAGCAGCGGGACACTCGAGTTGAAAATAATGGCCTGAGTACAGCTACTGTGTAATGCTTCACCAAAGCGATTAAGATGTCAAGTGAGTACTAGGGAAGTATGCAGAGAAACTGCAGCAAGTCAGATCAGCGCAGTTCCATTACCTCTGATTACAGTTAATTCCTTTTGTTTTTATTTTTCCAATTCAGTGAACTGTAAATAACTTGCTAATTTTGAAGTAGTGTTGTCTTAAGGCTAAACATACTACATGGACCAGTATGGCACTGGTAAAATGTTAAGTACAGCTAACACTTAAAAACTTTTCATGGGCACAGATCGGCTGGATCATTAATCACCTTAGTACATAAAACACCGTGCAAACAACTTGGAGGAAGTGCTGCTAACTATGCAACCTGTCCCAAGACAGAGCTTCTGTTCTGCGGTACAAACATTTATGGCACTGACCTGTCTGTAGCCATCAGGTATTTCGATTTCCTTTCTTTTTAAAGGAATAAAAATAAATTAATGCAATACCTTAAATGAGAACCAGCTCTTATTGCAGGGTTGTCAGAACTAGAGTTCTTTGACTGTGTGATGCATGCTAACCGTTCGGGTGACCTGAGCCATTTGTCTTCAGCTGGAAAAGCGGGGCAGATTTCTTTGGGATTGTTTGCATTGAACAAAGAAAGTGCATTTCACCTGCCAGTTCAAGAAACCCAGCCATTAGCTGATGAATTTCAGAACGCCTACTACTTGCTCCAGTCCTTTAGAGGTCTCTTTATTTTCTTACAAACATACACAACAACTGAGTAGGACTTCCATACTGTGGGTTCCACAAGAAGCAATGCAACGTTTTCTTCTAGTTGCATGAGGAAAGGTACGGGGATAAAGCAGGTAATAGCTGCCTCAGTGTTCTGCTCCCAGTTTGATTGCTCCTTACAATACACATCTAGCCAGTGAAGTGCTGCAATGCAGCCATCTACATTTTTAAGCCCATATGGTAGGGGATTACGTAAACCGAATGTTTTTTTCCTCTCTTTTGGATCTCCCATTTCTTCAGTATGTCAAATGCACATAGCAGCATCATAAGCAGCACTTAGCTTCATGTCTTTCTGTAACATGGCGTCAGTCACTTTCAAGACCATAAGCTTTCTCAGTGTTGCCATTTTATTGATCTTGACTCCTAGCTGAGCGACATCTCTGCTGCGAGACTGACAATTACGTCTTCTTTTTGCAAGGCCTTAAGTTCATCTGAGTGACAATGAAGAAAGTAGGTACAAGTTTAAGGTGCAGCAGCAGCAACTCCTTTAATAACCTTCTGTTTGTATACCAACTCTGGAGTAAAAGAACTTTTATTCTTTAGCATAGTTCACTTGCAAGTGAAAAACCTGAAGAATAGGATCGCTTTCATTCTAGAGTAAGTGTCCACATAGCATTATGCATAGTACCTCTGTAGATGAACGCCACAGAAACTTAGTTATGCCATAGGTCTACTTTCCTCTAGCAAAATTATGAAGTTATTTCCAGACATGTGACTTCTAGTAGTACTACAGATGGTAAATTACACTGATGAAATGGATCCATGATGCTTGTAACAAAACCTGGACTGCAGGAAACTTGTTGCCTAACTTCACACAGATAATAACTGTTATTCTCCTAATTCAGTTTGACCAAGTCTTTGTTCACCTTGGTAACAGCTGTAAATATTCTTTGAATTCAGATATGTAAGCCAAGCTCTTTAACATGCCACCACATTCCTCAAGAAGGGCACACACCAGGGCCTCCAGTGTGACAGCCCCACTTCTACTGCTGATATGGTGAAGTGGTAACACACAGCAGTGACTTAGTTCTTCTCAGATACATGCTTTCAGTTGTAGCAGTGAGCATTTTGGCTTGCTGTGTTCTCCCCAGTGCCAAGAGAAGGCTGTATACACCCACCTTCTCTTGTAACCTACTCAGAGGGTCAAAGTACTCATCCAGAGCCAGGGTGGGCCTTTAAGCCCAACATAACGAGCTCTTCGCAGTCCAGTGTTCTGAAGCAGCTTTGTTCAGCTGTAGCATGGCTCCATGTTTGCACAGTATGCCTGGAAAAGTGGGGGGGAAGGGCTTGCAGCAATATTATAATCTCAAAAACATATTAAAAAAGAAGCAAGTCTGTCAGACGTGCAGGATGCGCTGCTTTATCGAAAGAGCCGGTACATCCGAGGGAGTCGCCCGTCCTTACTGGAAAGCGCTGCTTGGATGTGTTCGTAAGTGGGCAAATCTGTTAAGTCACCCAGTGCAGCCACAGCTGGTTTTTTATGAAGCATCTTAGTGACCACTCTCTTGATATCACTAGATTTCACCTGACCTGCAGGGGAAAAAAAAAAAAGCCAGAGTTGTGACAACTACATTCTAAATAGCACAAAGCAGCTTTATTATGATGCTGAGTCAGACCCCGTGCTCAGGAAACCAATTACTACCTCTAGACCTTCTCTACCATGCTTCTGTTTTTTCCTTCCTTCTGACAAAAATAAGCATTGTGCTAGCTTGCAAGCAATTGAGAAGATCGGTCTGAAATACATAGCTGTAGTATTTACGCCCCCAGGCTTTCTAAGGCAATTCATCTGTGCTACAAGAATATGTTGTAAGTTGCCCCGCCCCGACTATACCTACAATTCAGTCAAGGCAAGGAAAGGCATTGTCTACTCACTGATCAGGGCACAGAGCTCATGAGGTAGCTTCCTCGTGTTTGTTGCCAACACTTGCCTTCCCACATCTTCAAAGATAACTGGCCGAGACTCAAGGTTCATCATGAGCATGGACTTCAGCTGCGTCTTCGCTCGCTCAAGTTCTACCTGTAAATGAGCAGCAAATACAAATAGATGTTCAAAAAGTCTGGCCACTGCTCTCTAATACAAGATACCACGTAAGAGTTCTGCAAACACCTTCCTCTTTGTGAATGTGTTGTTAAAGTTACTATATTCTTTTACAGAAATACGTAACATACGCATGTACAAAAATTCATTCTAGCCAGGCCAGTGCAATGCATTATTTCAGCTCAAAGACCATCTGCGTAGTCTGCAGGTTAGGCTGCTGACCTCTCCTACTGCTCCTGCCATTAGAATGAATTCTCTCGTGATGATTTCCACCATCTCTCGAACCTAGGAAAAACAGATAATTGAAAGACGATTAGAACAATGCTTATTCTGTTAACATTACTGTCTGGTAATAAGTGATGGGATTACTTTTTAAGGACACCTGTCTTTGAATACAGGACTATGTACCTGTTTTGGATCTGCGCTGGCATGTATACACAGGAGACCTGTATCCTCATAACTGTGGTGGTAAGAGGTTGCATTATACATCCAGTGGTGTCTGTGAGTATACAAACAGTATTTAAAAATTTAAAAAACAGAATTTAAATGTAAAAATTAAACAAACATGGCCAGCGAGGCCCCTCTTAGTGCATTTTCAGGATTCTCAGCCGTGCCAATGAAAACTGTCGATCCCTGCCTCTGACAATTTCTGCATGTGCCATCTACTTCCTTCTCCACTTCCATCCTCGAGACCAAACCCAGAACAATAGAGAGCAGTATTACTGGTACCTACTGCCAATTCTGTTACTATCCCCTGATTAAAGGATGGATTGGGCTAGTGGAGGAAGACAGGATTCCTGGTCACTTCTGCCCTTTACTTTCGCCCTCTCGAAATGCCCACTGACAAATCAGTCCCGCATGTTTCAAGCAGAATAAGCTGATGTAAAACCTGGGGGTGTTGGCTTTCAAAAGATGAAGCCTTCCATGTGAACCTGCTAGAGAAGACTGTTTCTGCTATCCCTTAAACAGAAAGGCAAACAAACCTGTTGAGCACATTGAGATACAGTCGGGTGAACATGCCCTTGCCAGGCCCTCCAGCTGAAAAAGAGCCACCACCTCCCATCATCATGTTTAACACCGCAAAGGGAATGAAATCTTCCTCCTGAATTGCAACAAGAAATTCAGTCAGCTAATAGCAGAGCTCTCAAGGGTCTGGGATGAGTAAAGAGGGAGAAAGAGTCAGAAAGAAACATGGCACAAGAAGAGTGTAAAGGTCAGTGAAACTCATCATCTGTCATGAGTTTCATCAACCTGTCAGTGAAAAAGCTGATTGTCTGTATGTGCAGCATCAGCAGCAAGAGTGCCAATGGCTACGTAATGAGATAGTATTCTGGGATTCTTCAAATACAGAGCACCCAAAACAATGGTTTTTTAGATTAATACTTACTAAAAATGAGGAGCTTTCTAACCCGATCATGATGTGGGTAAGCTCTGGGATAGGAGTAGGGCCCAGACTCACATCTGACATATCTTTTTCAACCTGTGGGAAGGGCAGACAAATTATTAGGACCGATTTTCACCTCTGTTGTATCCAGCTTGATACATTCCCAATAATTAACCTGTCACCCAAATAATGGCTATCATGGCCAGTTTTGGCTCCTATTCATGAACAGTATGTAATTTTAGAAAAGCAAAGCCTACAGAGAAATCGGCTCAAGTCCAAATCTGCACCTCCAACAGACAGGAAGAGGCACGATGCCACCTCCACCTCCCTTTTACCTTGACAATGCCTCCTGTGTACTGAGCCACAGATCTGTCCACGTCCTTGGTCCGCCCACTGCCCCACACCGGCTCCGCTCCAAGCAGATGTTTCTTCGCACACTCCACTAACTGCTCGTGCTCGATTCCCACCCCAGCAAGCACCATCCTGTCTGGCGTATAGTAGTTGCGCAGGTACGAATGCAGGACTTCTCGATCAATTTTGTCAGTGTTTTCCACTGGGCAGAACCTGTTCAGTCCAACTGTATTGTCTCTGTAGGCTGCCTAAAAGGAGGCAGATACATTAAAGTAACAAATATTACTTCATCCTCCTCCATCTAAACCTTCTCTTTCTGTTTTAGAATTACGCCTACCTGTTTGAGACACGTAAGAGAGGAAAGGCTGAGCATTATTTGACTAATGTCAGCGTAACTCAACAACATGTTGTCATCCATGTCAACAAAAATAAGTCATAGATGGTTTTAGTTTGGGTTAAAATCTTTCAGTGTGTAGAATGTAGGATTTCAAAGTGGAGGGACAGCGAAATTCTCCCTCTCACCACTGAAATCTAATTGAATAGCAGAAAAATCTGTTTTCAGAGCAGTCTAAAATAAACCCTGAAGTTGAGGAAAAACTGAGGAAGAGAATGCAGCATGTCTCATACAGGGGACTGCACACAAGGTAGGCTTTTCAGTGTTTTACCGCATGGATCATTTCTGTGAGGAGAGGCTCTGGGTCAGGTCTCATGTTCAAGTCTTCAAGCTCAAATCTTATAGCTGTTCGAGTCATCTCAATTTCTTCATCTGTAATAAGAGAGAAAGCAAGAGATAACAACCACCACACAGAATACCCAATTGCTACATGATAACTTCTTGATGAGCACGATCTAATGAAGAATTTTGAGATCTAATAGCAAGTCATGCGCTGGGAGTCTTTTTTTTGAGAGAGAGAGACTTATGTTCCCAGACCTGATAACCTGGGCTGTAGCGCTACATCAGCCAGCAAGTTGACCACTGTGTCCAGGCCTTTGGCGTCAGCAGAAACAGCGTACATTATGGTGTCCCTGCAACACAAGCAGACGGGTTCTGCACTCAGAAGTCACATCTACAATCATTCAGTAAACGTGCATCAGGAAATCACAGATAAAGCTGCCTGACCAGTATCGTTAAATGCTTTCAAAAGGAAATAGAACTGACTTTCACAACCCTTTCACGTTCACTTTTGTAGCTTCTTAGGAGTCACCACAAATGGATTTCTGCTGCTTAGAAGCAAAAAGTGGCTTTTACTGTCACACACCAGAAAAAGCAACTCAAACTACTGTCAGTGTTACAACCACTCGGGTAACAAAGCACAGAGAAAGAGCATCGTACCTCGATGCCTGGCAGTCACAGATGCCCCCGTGCTTTTCTAAGGTGAGGAGAATTTCATCTTTGCTGCCGAACTGAGCTGTGGACTAAGAAAGAAGAAACCAGTGTTATTAATTAGTAAAGCTGTAACTGTTTATAATCCTTCAGTGTAGCCCAGAACGAGCATCTTTTACATTCTTTAAGTCAAATGGTTTGCTAAACACCCACTAACCCTGGAGGTGGAAGCACAACAGACTTTCAAAATATAATTACGGTCACAATAATTAACTAGGAATACCATCACCATCTATTTAAACAGATCAAACCCACAGTGTCGCTGCGAGGAGCGGGCCCTGCCCTCGGCCGCTCTCTGTGCAGATTTACGGTGCCCTGCGCAGCGCAGGCTCCGGGACCCCGCTACGACGAGCGCGGTACTCACAGAGAAGGCCAGCTTTTCCAAGAAGTGAGAGATGCCACTGAGGTATTTCGCTTCATGTCTTGATCCCGAATTTATAAGAACTAGCGTTAAGAAGAGAAGAAGTCAGCATGACTTTTACCGTGCGCACCC
>NW_008795382.1:2426767-2429824 GCF_000699145.1 Aptenodytes forsteri | reverse complement strand
AGGAGGAGGACGAGGAGGAGGAGGAGGAATGGAGCGGGAGCTACCAGCCCTTGGCCGTGGAGCAGGCCCATCTGGCCGCCGCGGGCCCCGCTTCGCCGTCCGCCGGCCCCCTCTTCTGCGAGGGCGCGGGGCCGGCAGGCAGCGAGGACCCGAGCGTAGCCTCCCTCGGAGCCCCCCCGGGGCCGGGCTTCCACTCCCTGCGGCAGCCCAGCTACGAGGAGGTAAGCACCTCGGCTGTCCCCCCGGCTCCTTTCTCAGGGCGGGCACAAAGGCCGCCTGCGGGCTCCGTCTTCTGTCAAGCGAGCTCTGAGCTCGTGTATCGGGTTGTTACACGGAAACTTGGTGTCAGCCTCCAGTGTTATTAAAGCGTGCTGTCAGCAAGGGCCGCGCCATACGTGGCAGCTGGTTATCAGAGATGCTTGCGGAGGAGAAGTAGGTCTGAGAAACGGCTCTACAGCATGAGTCAGATTCGGTACCTTGTCTGTCCTACTGCTGTTGGCATGACCCAGGTGACTTCCTCACGCTCTTCCCCTTGAGGTCGTATTAATTTAGAATTAACAGCATTTGGTTAGTCACATCTGCACCGGTTGCTTGGTGCCACATTTCTGTGCCCCGCAGGGTTAGTGAAGTTGAATGGTTTCCAGAGGGGAAAACGAGGTGCGAAAGTAAGCTTGAATGTGATAGGAAGTGCAAGGCTTTCCAGCACAAGAGTTAAAGCTGAATATGTCTTCTGGTCCTGGTCTTGGAGTGTTAGTAGTGTCGTGAAACTACACCCTCGTTTCTAATGAGAATTTTTATTTTTTTAGCTAAAAGAAGAGAATGCCAGTTTGAGAAGCAAGATCAATAAGCTTCAGATTTTCTCTGAAACTCAAGCAGACAAGTGCGTAAGCCACAGTATGGGGGAAAGTAACCACATAAGCAAGGAGTTGTCTTAGAAGAGGTGCTCACTGGAAACAGTCAACGTCTTTAAAGAAGAAAAATGTAGTTGAAATCTATGCTATTTATTAAAAAGCTTTAACAAACCTGGTTTTCTTGTTGAAAAAGGCTTGGAAAGTAAGTAGCAAGCTGGCATCTGTTGAGTGTGCTTGTGTGGCTTACGCTTCATGCAGTTTAGGCGGTTAGTGGAAAGGAGGGTAGGGCTTGACAGGATGCATTTCATAAAGCTCCAGATTAACAAAATGATGAATCTTAGTTTCTCTCCTTTGAAGCAAGAAAAGCATTTTTATTTTTGCTGGTGAGCAACTTGATATTGGGAGACTTGAATTTCCTGAGGTTAAACAACCCGGTGACCGATCCCGGGTGGCAATTTCTTAAGTTCCCATCTGAATCCTCTACACTGGGCTGCTCCTCGCAGTGAGGCAGCTGGTACTTCCACGGTGATGGGGTAACCATTTGTTTCAGAATTACCCTTACCTAGGCTGATTGCGGACGGCCGTGTTTTCTGTACGGCCTTTCTGCACTCAGCTGTATAGTTCCCGTTAATGCTAATAGCTGTTGAACAAAGAAATCCCCTGAGCCACAGCCTAGAAGTGTACTTCTGTGGGAAGATTTAATTTTTCTTATAACATGGAAGAATGAGTTTCTTGAACTTCCCTAGAATTTTCTTACTAAGGTATTTAACGCTACAAGTGCTTACTGAACACTGTCTCGTTTTTTTAAGGATGAGGAAGCTTGAAAGAAAGCTTGAGGAAAACAAAATTAAAGAAGAAAAAGAAGCGCAGGATTTGGAAGCAATGGTGCAGCACGTGGAACAAAACCTCCAGCTGATGACTGTGAGTGTTGGCGTTTGCCATAGTAGCGGAAGCTTGTTCGCAGTTGGAACTGTGCAGTCCCATTCCTTTTCCTTCCTCCCCCGGGAGAGCGAGGGAGGCTGAAGTGATTGCTTCACCCACTAAACAGCTCTGACGTGGGTTCAGATTCTTCCCTTACAACAGGACTGTGTCCCAGTCTAGAACTCCTTTCATTACCTAGAATAAGGGAGGTCTTTGCAGAAATACCATTTTTGGGTTCATCAACACCCTCAATTGCCTTTTTGCAGCCTTCTGAAAACACCTCCTATATGAACTGTTTTTCCTGCTTGCTTATTTATACTGAGTACCTTTTCCTCTTGTCCAAGAAAAAAAAACTGAATGTCCAGAAGTGATGGATGGCACTTGAAGATATCTGAAAGGAAAAATGGGGAGGGGAGGAGGCAGCTGATCAGACATGGCTGGGTGTACCATCCCCATCTCGTAAAGCATTCGGAACACGAGGTGGTATAACGCAAGCCATAACACTTCAAGTTATGTGCTGGAATCATGCATTCCTATGTAGCTCAAACTGCCTGCTGTGGTATAAATAATATTTATTCTATTTCAGAAACGGGCTGTGAAAGCAGAAAACAGTGCTACAAAACTGAAACAGGAAAACGCGTTACTTCAGGTACGAAGCAGTCAGTATTCTTAAGGCCTTGCTGAAGGTCCTGGGGCTGAAAGCATACATCTTGAAATTGAGCCTATAAAATGGTACTGAAAAGTTTTAACTATGCCTCATGTTTCCTATATGCTAATGCTATAGAAAACGTTCTAGACTAGAACATTTCAGCTCTACGCAGACGGTTAACTCAATCTCTGGGACGTGTGGTACTTCACTCGCAATTTTGCCGAAGTTCCACGTGCTGTTCAAATGCTGTTCGATCTCTGGGAGCTGTGAATGCCGTGATGCAACAGGGCAAATGGGAGTTCAGCTGTAGGAAGGCGCCTGACAGAGAAGGGAGAGGACAGATAGAGGAAGGGAGCTGTAACAGATAGCTCAGCAGAGCCTGCGTAGCATTAGGTGGTAGCATCGGGGTCAGGTAACAGCTTCCATCCCCACCCTCGGAGCTGGAATACGCCGCTCCAACACCGGGTTGGTTCAGTGAAACAAGCAGACTTGAGGGCTGCTGGCTGGCAGGCTACCATGAAAACGTACGTCCTCCGTTTTAATAAAGGCTTCGAAGTTGCAGTTCTCCGTCAGGGACTGCTCCCCAGAGCTGGAAGACATTAGACATTAGGACGAGAGGAAATGGCCTCAAGTTGC
>NW_008795382.1:2425266-2426403 GCF_000699145.1 Aptenodytes forsteri | reverse complement strand
GGTGGTGTTGGGTTGACGGTTGGACTCGATGATCTTAGAGGTCTTTTCCAACCTCAATGATTCTATGATTCTCTCTAGGCAGTCTGGTTATGGGATCTATTAATTAGTTGTTGTACCTAATAAATTGCCGTATGAACGTACTCATTAGCTGCAAAGCATCTGCTGGAGTTTTGTGGTTATTTTCACGTGAGGTTTTTGTTTGTTTCCTCCCTAGGTTCAGCTGAAGAACTACAGGACGGAGAATGAAGCCTTGAGGTCGGGCCAGTCGGCGAGTCTGGCCGCGGTGAAACAAAACGCAGACGTTGCCTTACAGAACCTCCTCACGGTCATAACGAACTCCCGGTCTTCAATAAAGTGAGTTGTTTTAAGAAGACTCTCCTAACGCTATCCCAGATGTTCGTCTAAACACTGAGGTCACAGCTCAACGTCCCCAGTGTTTTTTTAGGATTGAAACTCGGGTTCTTGTGTTCTGTATGCCGGGTCAGCTAGTCCACGTTCTTACTTGCCTGCCATGTGTTTTCTTCCAAGTTTAGGTAATAAAAAGAACTAGAATGTGCAGGTCTTATTTTTTTTTTACTTAATGTAAAACGGTTAGAGTCTCTAAGTCTCTTATGCTTCACTTCTCTAAGACTCTTGCGCTTCGCTTCAAGAAGTGAAGTCTTCAGTCCAGATAAACCGCTTCTTGAAAAATCACATCGCGTGGGTGACCACCACCAAAACGCTGCCCGGCCGCTTCCTCCTCCCCTCCTCATCTAACGCTGTCTCTCTCCCGCATTCCAGGCAGCTGGTCTCCGGAGCGGAATCACTGCAGCTGGTCGCTGATCTCCTTAAATCGATAGACAGCATTTCTGAAGTGTCACAAGATGGACAGTGAAACTACGAAACGGACTCAAATGGAGAACGTTGCTTTCATGCAAAAATCGTTACTTAAAAGTCAGCTTCCGACGCTCAGCCTCCTCACGACGTGCGAGGCTGTCCGTGCTCCCGCAGAACCGGCTCTTCCGTCTCCACCCGCCGTGCAGCCAAAACCCGAACGGACGAGAGTACGTCCCCTTTCCTGCGGGCCCGGCACCACGGCCCCTCCTACCCTCGCACCCCGCATTCCCGCGAGCACCCCCGGCTTCGGCTGGGGCCCCC
>NW_008795382.1:2391995-2424466 GCF_000699145.1 Aptenodytes forsteri | reverse complement strand
CTCGCGTCGCTTTTGTGTTAACCCCGCCATTTCTGCCAGGCGCTGCGCACCGGCGGCGCTGGGAACGAGTTCTGGAGGGCTTGAGGCGAGGCGTCTCCTCAGGGCTTCCCTTAGCGAGCGTCCTTGCGGGAGACGCCTCTCGCACCGGTGTTTTGCGTATTTTCGTGGTGAAACGCATGGCAAGCTAGCGGGGAAGGCTTAGAGAGCCACCACGCCTCCTGATGGAGGGTTCTAGTCGGGGCAGGTGGTAACGAGCTGACTCATGAAACGCGACAGCCCCCCAAATACTGTCAATAGTTAAATCCCAGCCGTTTCCACGCCGTCTGAATGGACGACACAAACTCTACTGTGCGAGCCGCTCCATTTCGCAGCCTGCCTGTGCCTCCTAAAATTAATTTCTCAAAGCAAAGAGGGGGTGGTAATAGTTCGGGTGTCTATAGCTCTGGTGGCTGCCACAGTCGCTTCATCCGCCTGTGTTTTGATCATGCAAGGCCGAATAATGTGTGTCAGAACGCTGCAGCCACACTGAATGCAAAATCAAATGTTGCTGGAGAGCGTGGAAGGCCTGTGAGGTGCTTACAAGTTTATGGGGTTTATTGGGTTGGAATGTTCATTTGGCTGCATACTCCAGAGCCTTTATTTTACCATGATGTGTGGGACCAAGATGCAGCTTGATTGTTACTATAGTTATCAGGAGCTGCTCTTTTTTCCTACTCTAGAACAAAAAAGCGCATACGTGGAGTATAACTAGATATCGTTTTTACTTGACAATATTGGCAGTATCCAAGAACTCTAATGGTCACATCTGAGATACTCCGTGGCGCTTTATTTGTATGCTTTAATTGAAAAGTCTTGGGTTTTGAAGCTTTTCTTTTTTTATTCCACTGCAGTCAGCACTTTTGTATTTTTGTTGTCTAACAGATGATGGTGAAGACGATGACTCAGATTCTCATGCTGAAATGGTAACCATTTTTTCTTTAAGCATATCTTTCCATCTGTCTATTGAAGAGAGCAGGAGGAAGGGGAATTTCACTCTGTTCTGGGGAAATCTAGGCAGCTGGCTTGACTCCGTAGCTTGGGAAGGATCAATAATAGACCTGGAGGTTTAGTTATTCCTGCCCAGGACTTTGTTATTCATGTGTAATAGCGAGACTTCTTCATGTGAAAACAAGTGACAGGGATCAGAGGCCTCACTGCTCTAGTGCTGATCTCTGTCACTGGACACACACCAGCTTCTGGGGAGGTCGCAGAGCAATTGCACGCGAGAAAGAAATCATCAGCTTGCGATCAAGAAATCTTTTACTACTTTGTACCTGAAGAATACTGGGTTTGTACATGAGGGGAAAATTACTTCTAAGAATTTTTACAGATCTGTTTACCTTTGGTGTTGTTTTAAACATAATATTTTCTCAGACTTCATGTCAAAACATTTAGCAGAGAAATATCTTAACACCTGTACAGCACAGGAAAGGAGAAGCTAGTTTGTGAAGATAAATCTGCTGGTGCAGATTGGACCCAGGTGCAGAGCACTTTCATGAAACAGCCCTGCTTTGTGTCCAAATCATGTGGTAATAAATCACGGAAGGGAAGAATTGCTTCAGTAGAAGCACAAATGAGGTGGAAATTTGAAGGGGTGGTTCTGAAGTACAGGTTTAGCAGGCAAGAGAGCTCCAGTGTAAAGTACTACTATTTTGCAGTTTACTTACAGTTTTGCAGTTGATGGCGCAAGACCAGCTGTTGGCAAGGTTTGGAGTCAGACTTTGGTTCAAATAGCAGCAGGCTGAACTAACGAACAGGGCGAAGGGGAGCTGGGCGAGGCTGGTAACTCTGCCTCCAGGAGCGGTCAACACAACTGCCAGGGAGAGACCAACAGTTATGTGCCTCCAATTCTTTTGAAAAGTCAGTTGTGTAAGATAACAGAAGTATTGAGTTACAAAACTAATTGTTACATGCCTGCTTTTAAAGCAAGCATTTTTCTTCCTTTTTGCCCCTTCTTCCTTTTTCCCCTAAATGCCTTATTTGCTTCAAGGAAATGGCAGGAGAAGATGACAGTAGCGATGATGATATTGAAAGTAGCCTGCCACAGGATCCAGAAACATGTCTGCAGATGAACCATGTGTACCAGGAAGTTATCCAGGAAAAGATTGAGGAAGTCGAGCTTCTCATTGCACAAAACAAAGAACAGCAGGTGAGCGAAACAGGAGTAAAATGTTCATTCCTGTGCTTTTCTGGGTTGCCATTTGCCATCTTCCCCTGCCCATCAAGCCCAGTAAAACTTTCCACGACAATCACAGGTACCAGTGGAATCAGCTGCAGCAGTCACAGTCCCTTATTCATATGCTGGTGCAGTGCTCAGCTTGCTTGGCCAGGAACCAGGTTCATTTTCTTCATGGCAGTTCAGAGCAATGTCACGTGACTGGCCTTTCGAATGGCTTGTTTGACTGATGTTTCCATGCTTTCTTATCACCAAAAATGCTACCACTAGGGTATTTTATATCTTATATTTTAGCTTGTTGTATCAAGTTAGTATTTTTTTTTTTTTTTTAGTCATCAGCAGTGTACTATACAAACTTAGGAAGTTCCAAATCCTGTCTAGCACGTACACTGATTTACAGTCTGGTGCTGCAAATTTGAACCCTGCCTGGGATGTTTGTGGTGGCTCAGGCACCGCGCTCTGAAATTAGGAATTTGAACACTGATACTGTTTAATTAATTCTTGTATTGCAGAAGGAAATCATGTGCGAGCTTGGTGGTCCAAAAATAGCAGAAGCAGGAGATGGTAGAAATCTACCAGCAAATATATTTTTGGGTCATTTTATGAAGCCATACTTCAAGGATAAAACAACAGGAATTGTAAGTAAATGTAACTAGGTTACGTACTGGTATGCATTTCAATGATAGATTTAAATTGTAACTGTGTTAAAACTGTGTTACATCTCAACTGTGTAACTGTGAATGTCACTCCTCAGTTTGAAACTTTTTTTCCCCCCCTCACTTGCTTACTTACCCTCTTGGAAATGTTTGTTCAACCCATGTCTGGCTGTGACGTCTGAAAGTGAGTTCTGAGGAGTGGCATTCCAGCCATGGGGCACTTGAATGTTCTTGTTTTCAACTTAACTTCGATTGTTTGTCTTCATCTCCACGGTCCAATTCCATGCTGTTGTTTAAAGTACTCGTCGAAATCTGATTGTCTTTGAAATGGCATTTTCTGAAGCAAATGTCACTACTTTTTTCGTGTGTTTTTAAAGGGTCGCTAGCAAAAGGAGATCTTGACTTTTTATTGTAGCTAAGATGTCAACTGTCACCATACATATATTAATGTAATATTCAAGCAATGACCGGTAATTTTTCTATTAAATCCTACCCAAGTTGGTAGTGCATCTTGAGAAGGTACAATCATGCATAATACGTGTCCCCATGTTCAAAATGCTTCTTCAACCGACCGTCAGCTAACGCGAGCAGGCCTGGCTCTGGGCCGAGAATGTGCTGTGTAGCCACGGACAAACTACTTGCTTGATGTATCTATTTGTATTTGTTTTCTTATGTCTTCTGATGTATCTGTGAGCTAGTGCTAAAAAAGGCAACTTAGCAGTTTGAATGTGACAGTTTGGACAAGTTTGAGCTTCCAGTCTTTTTTGTAGCAGTTCGTGCTAGAGTTCTAAGAAGAAAGGGCAATTTTTCTGTGTATGTGACTGTTCCAGTGTATCTAACCCCTCTGATCTTCATTAGGGCCCTCCTTCCAATGAAGATGCCAAGGAAAAGGCAGCTCAGGGCATAAAATCCTTTGAACAACTGCTTTCAACAAAATGTAAGTAACTATGTGCTGTTCAGTGTTCTGTAAGAGCTATTAAAAATGTATATTTCATATTGTTAGTTCCCCCCCCCCATTTGCAGTTAAACGTCAACACTTCTGATACTTGACTCCACAAGAAAAGTAGTTAAAAGTAAATGGGATGGTCTCTAAATTGTTTCAGTGAGTGATGAATGACTCCCTTCTTTCATTTGCATTTGTTTTGATGCATCAACTCCTGTGAGCACTCCAAAACCAAATGAGATCCTGCAAGGGTAGTTGCTCAGATGAGAGAAGTTCAAGGGACACTTACAGCTCTAGATGGTTACAAACACCTGGGTGATGATCTTTATTGAGGTCTCTTTGGAACTAAAACTGAGCAAGAGGCTCCGACTTGCCCAAGTCAGACATGACATTAGTGATTTAGGTGGGAACTCTTATTGAAGACCTGGGGGATACTTTAACAGGGGTATTGAAAGCAGTGGATCTCTCTCATTTTTTTTCCTTGGTGGTGGTTTTGCACTAAGGTCTGAATGCTCGATTACCTTGTTTGGTTTAGGGAAAAGCAGAGAGAAGACATTATTGCAGAAGTCAGTAGTAAGTGACCGCTTGCAGCGCCTGCTTCAGCCAAAGTTACTGAAGTAAGTACTGTGCAAAAATCTTTTCTTTCCTGATGAGAACGTTATATATGAAGGAAGGAGAGGATATATGTGGAGATTCCACCTTCCTTCAGCAAGTTCTTGCGTTAACTGCTTGTGATTCGGTAAGGTTACAAAACACAGCAGAGATACTTTGACTATCGCCGTTGGGCCTGGGAGAGCCGCTCTGTGAATTAGAGCAGCGGTCCTCAAACTCCCCTGTCCTGTGGGCACCAGTGCAGGGGATGACACTGTTGTAGGTAGCAGCATCTTTCGTTCTTTGTTGACATCTGTATTACCTGTGTGTGCATGTGGTACCGAAGGGTCTTGGATTGCAACGTTCTGACCATAAGCAAGAGGTTACAGCATTCGGGTGGGGTTGTAAACGCTTGATGATTGTTTTGTGGGTATCTGGCAGGTGGAGAGGTTTGGTTTTGTATTGTGGCATTTTATAACCATCTATTTCTTCCCATTGATACAGTGGTATAACTTAAAATAGTCTGCGGTGCTTGAAGCTGAAATTGTGATATGTAGTGAGTCATAATGGTGTGTCCAGCAAGAGATTTCTGTGCCTGGAGCTGGTACGGTCTTTGTTTGTTGCTGTTGCAGCAACCATTGGTTCTCTCTGTAAATACCAAAATGATTAATCTGAGACCTGTTCTGGGTCAGTGATTTGCATTGAAGGGGCAAAAATAGGACAATGAGTGTGCCATGTGGGAAAACCTAGAAGAACAACAGTTTTGTGTAGTGTGGAAATAAACTTGAAAGAAAGAATGATACTGATGGGGAAACCATCTTTGCCATACGTCTTCTGATGCCATTGGCCTCATTCCCATCTAGTCGTATTAAGTAATGATAAAAATGTCTTTGAACAGGATGAGTTATTGGAATCAGAAACTGGAAAAAGTCAAGACTGAAATGGAGAAACAGATCTTGGAAAAGCAAATCAAAGAAGTGGAGCAAGAAATAGAGGCAATTAAGTGAGAAGTTTTCTTTTTACATTCTTGGTGAAAATGAAAGTCTGTTCTTGGAGTTTACCTCTTAAAATTCCCTCCTTCCTCGAGTACTTCTAGATATGACATTTGGAGAAAATTTTTTGCAAGCCAACACAAATAAAGCTAAGTGCTGCTCAAACTCTGTAGAGCTCTCATCTCCACAGCTCTTTACTAAGAATTGTGTTTTGGGTCTTGATATACAAATGTAGTATCTATACCCAACATAGAGGTTCTGTTTTAAATAGTTCTTGATTTAGCAACAAGGAAGCAGAGAGCTCAGTAGTTCTGAGCCTTTGCTCATTAACATGTCTGGAGCAATGTGTTTTGATATTGCATTAATCGTTTCTCCTGCTAACCCAACATCATCTCGTAGGGGACTGTTTTTCAAGAAGAAACATTGTTTTGGGCACAGTTACTATGTTAAAGAGCCCAATGCTTTGAGGTAGTAAGTGTTGGTTCTTGTGGAAATCAGTAACAGGTGGGAGGGGCAAGATGAAGCAAGATGGGGAAGACAAAGTGACTGTTTAATTAACCATTTAATGTGGTTCTTTCTTTCTCTTTGTACCTTCTGGTTTAGCCAACTCCCAGAAAGTGACTTGTTAGGAAACAGATTCGATGAGCATGACTGGGAGAAAATTTCAAACATCCATGTAAGTTGGGAGATCAGCTGTTTTATTACTTCCGAGATCTGTGTCCCTTCTCTTGAGAATTGCCTGACCTGGTCTAGTTTGCATCCACTGTTCCCATCGTGCATTTCTTCAAGTTGACTGTTATGTGATCTCAACTTGTTAAATTTGATGATTTAATTCTGGAAAACTTAGCAATAAGACATATCTGGAATGCAAAATACATTCCTTGTATCGGTGTTCCTGTCTGTCCAGGCGTTTCAGTCCCAGCTACAAGACAAAACAGATTTTTGCTGTTTCTTTTAGTTTGACGGACAACGTAGTTCAGAAGAACTGAGGAAGTTTTGGCAAAATTGGGAGCATCCAAGCATCAACAAAAAGGAATGGACTGAGGAGGAAATAGAGAGGCTAAAGAAGATAGCTGCTAAACACGGTTATCTGGACTGGCAGACTATAGCCGAGGAGTTGGGGGTAAGGTCTTCTGAGCTCAGAAATGAGGTGACAAGTCAGTTAATTCTGACTTAACTGTGCCTCAGGTCAATTTTCAGAAAACGACGTTAATGTTAATTCATTGTTAACTAATGCTTTTCTGAGAAGCGTTCAAGAACAGTACCAAAAAACTTCGGTACTTCAGCCTTTCCCTCTTCCTTTTTGTCCTCATAAATAACCAGTTATCTGTGTATCTCTGTTTTCATTGTATTAAGACAAACAGGACACCTTTCCAGTGCTTGCAGAAGTATCAAATCTATAACAAAGATTTGAAAAGGAAAGAATGGACCAAAGGTGAAGATCAGATGCTTTTAGAGCTTGTTCAAGAGATGAGAGTAGGAAGTCATATCCCATACAAGAAAAGTAAGTGACCTACAAGTGAAAATGCCTTCCATTCACCTGTAATTTTTCTTTTCATTCTCCCAGGCTTATGTCTGTTAATGTTTCTGCATACTAGAGCACCCAGCCTGCTCCGATTCAAGGAATTAATGAAGTTTTATTTCCTAGGAATGTTTCCATTTCCAGGATAGTCACAGTTCTGTGTTTTCACCTTACCATTCTAGCCTGTGATCTAGGCAAGGCACAACAGTGCTGTGGCTCATCTGAAACTACAGATGTACTGATTTCTAAAACCCCCCATTGGTGAGGTGAATGAAAGAGGATGGTTGAGTTTTCCCTCCCTTTGTCCTTGGTGGGAGCAGGGATATATGCCGTTCCTGTACCTACCTGGAAGTTTGATTGTATCAGCAAGAACTTAGTATCTCTGGGAACCTTTATCCATCTTTGAAATTTGGTTGAAACTGGCTGAGAGTTATTAACATGATTTCTAAAACCCCCCATTGGTGAGGTGAATGAAAGAGGATGGTTGAGTTTTCCCTCCCTTTGTCCTTGGTGGGAGCAGGGATATATGCCGTTCCTGTACCTACCTGGAAGTTTGATTGTATCAGCAAGAACTTAGTATCTCTGGGAACCTTTATCCATCTTTGAAATTTGGTTGAAACTGGCTGAGAGTTATTAACAAGTACTGATGGTTGTGTGAGCTTTTTTTTTGTAGCAAAATCATCAGAGTTCTTCTAGAAAGCCGGGAACCTTTATCCATCTTTGAAATTTGGTTGAAACTGGCTGAGAGTTATTAACAAGTACTGATGGTTGTGTGAGCTTTTTTTTTGTAGCAAAATCATCAGAGTTCTTCCCTAGAAAGCCAGTATTCATTCATGGCCAGCTGTTTTGGCAGTTTTCAGTGCTGTGCCCAGAAGCCTTTTCTAGGGGGTCGGTACTACTGCTTCTGTTCCTCAGAAGTGTGGGAGGCAGTATGACTAGTGAGGAGTAGAGTTGAGAATAGTAACCAAGCATCTGGGGTCCTAAATCCAAGCCTGTGAGTATGACGCCTGGTGTCTTGAACCTGTCAGGTACGTATTGGAGCTGAAACCTTTCCTGTTTCTCTGTTGTTGCAAGATGGATTGTTGGGTCATCATGTGTTTTGTACGGATAATGCCATTATAAATAGTAACATTTTGTGTATGCCATGCTCTTTCAATTCTTGTTGTGTACCATTGTTTAAGTATTTAAGCTGCTATTAAATTGCTGCTTGAAAATATCACAGTTACAATGTAAGTAAAGGAAGAAACGTTGTTTGCAACAGACTTTAAAATACACCTTTGCGTTTCTAGTTGCTTATTACATGGAAGGAAGAGATTCTGCTCAGCTGATTTACCGATGGACAAAGAGCGTGGACCCCAGTTTGAAGAAAGGACCCTGGACACCAGAGGAAGATGCTGTAAGCTCTGTTCTCGGGTGCCTAGAATTGCAGGGTGCAAAAAGTGGGAAGGTTAGACTGTTGAGGTGTTGCATAGCTATATACATCTGAGCTTTAACAGTGGCACAAAGGAATGTGAAATGGACCGAGGTGGGCAGTTTACAAGTCAAGAGGGCTTAGAAGCTCCTTAACACTTCTGTTCAGAGATTTACAACACAGTGGAAACAAATACAACTGCTTCTGTCTCAGGCCTATTAGGATTATTACCGATGAGAATTTCAACTCTTGCTTTGTCTGATTAACATAGATGCTATTGGCTGCAGTTAAGAAGTACGGAGAGCGTGACTGGTATAAAATTCGGACAGAAGTGCCAGGGAGGAGCGATGCTCAGTGCAGAGATAGGTAAGTATGCTAAATGTAGCAACTGTGCTTTCAAGTTTATTACACAGAGCCAAGAAGCAACTTATTTTACAAATATGTTTGATTTGCTTAAACCAGTGTCACCTTAAGGGCTGCTTGGTAACAGTAGTTGTGGTCTAAATATAGTCTCTAACATTGTTTCCACGTAACCCTGCATTTGTAGTTACAGAAGTCAAAAAGTTGAAATTGAGTTTAACAGAGAGAGAACAGTGCGTTGTTGCCTGTGGCATGCTACTCCCTCAGTATAGTTGCCTGTGGGTTAGCAGAAGTTGGGAAGGATGTTGTTCAAAATAAAGCAAAGGGGTCACTAAATGTGAATGAGTGCATGTAGGGAGGGACGGTTGTCATCCATGTCTGTGTATCTGAAAATGATCTAGTCAGTGACTTTCCGTAACTGAACATCAATAATGAGGTGCTGAGCAATTTTCAGCCTTGGACCCAACTTCAGGAGACTCGGAGTACAGTATGTCCTAATTTCAGTGACCCGTTTTACAGCTGCTTGTTGTAATTCTTAATCATGTGGCCTGATATTTTTGAGAACAAAGAGATTGTAGCTGTGCTGTATTAAGGGACTAGGGATGGGATCCCTTAGAAAAAGGAAAGATCTGATAAGGAATGCTGGTTTTGTTCAGCCTCGGAGTATGCAGTGATGATCGGAACTGTACAAGCAGGATTGAATGTTCCTTACTTTAATGTTTTCATTTTGAAGGTACTTAAAAGCATTGCACTGTGATGTGAAGAAAGGCAAGTGGAGTTTAGAGGAAGAGGAGCAGCTAATTGAACTGGTTCAAAAGCATGGCCTGGGTGAGTGTTTCTGAGACTTAATCTTTAGAAGTTTAGAGCAGTAAGTATTATTAAGGAATTTATGATTTAAGTTTTCTCCTCTTTTATTTTAAGCCCTGCAGCTGATACTAGCAGGCTCTGCTTCGTACTGATGATTGCAACCTTCTTTATATTGTGTAGTCTGTTCCTGGAAATTCAGTTATTGAGGGATTGTGTAGTAGAGAGTTCTATAGCTGCGTTAGCAAGGTGTCAGGGCTATGACAGTTTAGAGGGGTGAGTTCCCCTCTAAACAGCCTGTGAAAGAGTTCTCTCATTTTCTCTTAAGACAACTTTCCTTAACAAATAGAAGCTTTTCAGCATTCAGTTTAAGTTTTCTTCCAAGCGCTCTCTTACTGCTGCAAGGGAGTGTGTAGTTCTGCTAGGGTTTTCGCTATTGGTTAATTTTCTAGTAGTTTCTAACTTTAGCTGAGTGTATTGTAGTGCAAAGTCTGATCAAAGAACACAAATGGGTATTAAGGTTTTGACATCCATTCATATAGTAACTTTGTCTCTTATACAAGGAGATGTACAATGTTCTGCACTGACAAGGCCTGTTGCTCAGTTTGTTGCATTAATAGGTATGCTCTACTCTGCATCCTTTTTAGGTCACTGGAGTAAAATAGCTTCCGAATTGCCACATCGGACTGGCTCCCAATGTCTAAGCAAGTGGAAACTCATGATTGGGTCTAAGGTATTGTACGAAATCCTGCTATGTCACAGTCCCATCTCTTTAAGATTCTCTCCTGCGAAATCAATACAAAAATTGACATTGATTTCACACAATCAAGATTTTTGTCATGGATGCTCATGGTGTAATTTTTTGATGTGTTAAAGCAGCCTTTGTTCTGAAGGTCTGAAGTTAATTTGCTATATATTTGTATATTATCCAGAATTTCTTCACTGCCTTGAAGTGCCTGTAAGGATGGGATATACCTAGGTTTTCATGTGTGTACCTCGTGAGTTGCCAGTTTTGGTTCCAGGCACTCCAGAAATTCTGGCTGCTTAAGACCATGTTAAAGATAGTCTTGTTCCCATTGGCAAAGCACCTGCCCTAGGGAAGGGTTCATGGAAACCCGACTGCATTGAGATGGGGCACTGTACTTAGTTTGTACTTCCACGTGCACCAGTTCTTAACACAACCTTGTATCTATCTTTAGCTTTTTCTCTGCATACAGGATTCTAAAACAGTAAAAATCTGTGTCCGATGGCAATTGCCATTTGTATTGGATTTAGTTAATCTTAGCAGAAGTAAAGCAGAACTATCCCTCTGGAAGTCACACCTTACTGATATGATACTGCCCCATGAAACTGTTTAACTTACTGACTTGAGAGATTTGCAAGTCAAGGGTGAACACTGGCTAAAACTTGTCTGTGCTTTTTTTGACTGAGAAGAAAAGATCTAGGCCAACAAAACGCCGACACGTGCAAGAGAGTTCCAGCTCTTCAGAGAGTAGCAGTGAAGACATAGAACTGGACTTAGCAGACAGTTCAGAGGAGGAGACAACAAGCAAGGAGGAGTGTGCGTTTCCCAGCATTGACTTGTGGATACCAACACGGACAAATACACAGGAGTCAAACAAAGGAAGATACCAAGCTCCATCCCTTTTCTCTCCTGCGAGTGCTGATGCAAAGACCAGTAGCAGTGAAGTTCCAAGTGCAACATGTGATGGAGACAAGGACAGAGTTGCCAATAAGTCGTCAGAGTTGAACACCCTCCTGAGGGGCATTGCACGTCCACATTCAACGGACATCATTGTGAAGAATCCAGTAGAAGTAATGAACAAGGTGAATCCTGGGATTCTCAGTCTGTTCTTGATGGGATTGGAGCTTAGGTCAGAAGCGACCAGGAAGTGCAGTTGTTGCAGTAAAGGGAGTATGTGATGAGTAGATGGCAAAATCTTTTTTGTGCCTCTGTTGGCTGCTTTCTCACTATGCCATTGGGGGGTGCTGTTGGACACTGAGCTGTGGGATTAAACAGAAATTTCTAGCACTGCCTCCTCATGCATTACCTAGAAAATAGCCATGTTCTTTCCTACCCGTAGTGTCACAGAAACAAAACTTCTTTTATATCTTCATAAAGCAGAATCATCCAGTGAATTGTGGTGTGTCTCTACCCTGGTGACTAGGGCATATAGGCTTAAAGTTTGGAAGAATTAAGTTACTTATACATCTGTATCTGATTCTGAGTTGGGTTTTCACCCCTAATCAGGCACTACAAACCCTCCTAGCACATTTTTGCAGGACGATACTCCTTAGCAAAATACTAAATGTCAAAATTGCTATTTCAGTTCATGTAAGCAAAAATGTTCTGACTGTTGCGTGAAGAATTGCACGTGTGCCCTAGACTGCGGGGCCAATTGCACTGATGACAAGTTTGTTGGTTCCAGAAGTGGTGTGTTCTGAGGGTCATGGTATGCAAGGGTTGCAAGTGCTTGAATTTTGATTACAGATACAGCATTATTTTACTAGTAGGAGTTTAGGGAAGAGTCAGTGGCTTTTCCAAACCTCTTCCTGTTCCTTCCCTTGTACTGTTAAGCCAAAAAATGCAAAGAGAATCATCCAATAAAATTTGGCCCTTGGTGTGGGGTTTTGTAGATACTTCACACAAAGGCTTTACAAAGTAGAGGTTTGGTATTGTGATAATGCACAAGGACTAAAAAGTAAGGTAAGCATCTGCATTTCAGGGCTGATTTCATTTAATAAGATACTATCAACAACAGGAACGTTGAAAATTTTTGTACATTCTGTGTATAGTAGTCAGTGCAAGTAATTTTCTGGGAGATACTTTCCCTTTTATTTTTTCTTGTACACTTTTGTTTTAAGGCTTCCAGATGTGGAAAGCAAGTGCTACGGGTTACCCTGGAGAATGTGAGAAGAGTATTAAGAAATAACACATGCTTTCAGAGGAAACTTGTAAGTGCCTCTTCTGTCTTGTCTGCTCTTGTACTGTGAGCACTGCTAGGCTGTATTTTGTGCGAAATGTTTTTTGGTAGAATCACAGATGATCTTGCACTGTAGTCTAAAGAGGAAAAGCTCATTTTTTTTTTTTTTTTTTTGCCATAACTGCCATGTGAGTAGTTTGTCCTGGGACTAATTATGGTAGAACCTTCCTAATTGGAACTCTAATTATGTACTTGTTCATGCACAGCAATCAAAGATACTAAAACCTGCCACCGTTTTAACAAAAATATCTGGAGTTAGTACTTCTGTTGGCCAGAAGCTTCAGGGGCTGCAGAACATCACGGAGAAAACTTATCGTCAAGAGAGAGAGCGTTTGAGAAGAATGAACCTTGACAGAAAGCTTCTAATGGCAGTGACGCCTTGGGTGGGCAATGTACTACTGCCTTGCACCTTGCAAACTGGGAAGATGGCTTTTCATCAGACAAAAGGTAGTGGTGACCCGTCAGGGATAGTACTCTCCTACTTTTTGTCCCTACTTTCTGACATCTTGTAAATGAATACCCAGCTGATTTTGATGTTGGACTTTTTTCTAGCTGATTCTATTCAAGAGAAGATTAAGTCGGTCAGTCTCATGAGCACTCCTCTGTTCACGCTTTTCATTCAGGTAGGTTTTACTCTCTTAGTAGCCTTATCTGCTTTCAGACAGTGGTAATCTTTATTTCTGTATTTGATGCTTAAATAAATGGTTTACCTTTGTTCCTTAAACTAATAATCTAATTACTGGATTCATCTGACCTCATGGCTTGCATATGATGCTTCTTAAATAAATCCTGCATCTAAAATCTAATACCACGAGGATTTTTTCTGTAAGTGTAAAAATGTCCCCAGGATCTTGCATGTGAAGCCTTTCCCATCCATCTTGTATTGTCACTGGCTCTACCAGAACATTTTTGTTCGCAATCAAGTTTTAATGAAATTCTCATCTTGCAGCTCTTTCAGATTGATACCAATGGCTGCATGAAGATTATTCGTGAGAGAAGGCTAAGGCAGTCAGAGCTTCTTAGGGCTAATGCAAGAAGGCCTCAGCAGGTATTGCACATGGCCTGTTTCTAAGCTTTTCCCACTGAAGTCTTAAGTAGAGATTTTTCATTGTGTGTGGCCAGTGGTGCTGTTTGTGTGTGTGTGTTACCAGCTTGTTTTGGTTCAGAAGCATAATAAAATGTATAGGATGTTGGCAGATGTGGCTTTGATTCACATCTGTGCTGTTTTAATGATCTGTAGATATCTCAGAAGTATAATTTAATATAATTTTTTTGGCAGGCTTCCCAAAATATGGAGACTTCTTCAGGTACCTACCAGAACATTTATTTTTATGATGTGCAAGACCTTTCACTTAATTCATCACCGTTACATTAATGATCAATTTAACTGAAGGAGAACTTTTGGAACAAAACTACATTGTCATGCTCATTTTTGCTAGCTCTTGGATTTTCAGTTATTGGCTAAATATGTTACCCTTTGGTAAGGACTTGAAAAAATACTGAAGGGCTGGGGGACCAGTGGCACTGGGCCACCAGTTCTGTAGACTGTTGCTGTTACGCTTTTCTCCAGCAAGGTGCTGACTGTAGGCTGTAGAGAACATGCTGGCACTGACCAAAACCCCAGTTTGTTGTTGTCATCCTGGCTGGTGCAAAGTGCCGGTGTAGTGCTGACCAGTACAATTTTTCATGTGCAGTGTTAAAGTGCATTCCTAGCCCACCTGCGAGTTCTGGGGAAAATTACATCATTACTGAACAAGTGGTAAGCTTGCTGCATCAGAGTTATCTGAAGGATGTCAGGACGGGGCTTGATTAAATCAAGACTATAGTGTTGTAGGAACTCTCACAAACAGGAATTTTGCTACTTCCTGTGCAGGGTACTTGATGCTTAATAGCTAAGGAATGGCTTTTGAAAATACTGTTCAATATTTATTTATTTATTATTTTATTTTATTTTCCTTCCTCTATAGGCAATTCATCACAATCTTGTACTCAGAGGAACTCCCGAAGGGGCATACCAAGGAATGCTGTCAGGAGACCTGTTACCTTAAAAGCAAGGGAGACTTCCGCTGCTGTCTTTGAGAGCGGCGCTCCTGCCATGCAGGGAGCTCTTCCAGCCCAAGTGCAAAGGCAGAAGCCTAAAACTGTCTCAGAATTACTGAGAGAGAAGCGGCTAAGAGAGTCCCGGGCTAAGAAAGCTATGCAGAGGACAGTATTTGTTGCCCCACAGATGCTGGTTTCGGGGCCTCTGATAATCCAGCACCCACCACAGCAAATCATTCCTTCTGCACAAGCAGGGAGCAAACTTGCAGCAGTTGGTTGTACAAATAGCCAAGTACAGTGTGCACCAGCTCCACTGCCAGCATTTACTGCTGTTGCAGGTTCAACTTCTACTGCTATTGTGCTTGAAAACCATTCCTCATCAGTGCCAGAAACTGGGGAAAGCCCTGGTTCCTCACAAGGGACAGAACTACAATCCAATAAGGAACTAAAAGAGCAAGCTTTGGAAAGTAGCCCTGTAGGAGGGGTTTCTCCAGGCACGAATCCAGCTGCAGCAGAGAAGGCCCCACATCAGGGAGGGTGCAATAGTCAGGTCCTAGCTGGTAGCTCAGCTTCAGTAGTGTTGCAAAACCAAGCTTTTGTGCCACATCAGATTACAGTGGTGCCTGTTGGCATTGAGTCTGGCACCAACAAATTGTCTCTTTCCACACCAGTTACCTGTGAGCTGAATAGTAATGGGCCACAACAGAGGCCAGTCAATCTATTGCCTGCTCTTGTAACTCCACAAACTGGTTCGCATTTGATTCCCAACAGCATACTGCCTTTCACATGGATCGTAACGCCACAGGCTTTGCTCCCCACTGCTGTACAAACTGTGGTGGGTGTTCCCCAAGGACTGCCAGCTGCTGCTGTGAGAAGTCAATGTCAGACAACTGTGACTTCCAATGGCAACGTCTCTGGCTTAGGAGTGCCTCCTGTACCAGCTGGAGGAAATACGCCTCACCCCAGCAGTGCAGAGACAAAAGCACCAAGTGCCCAGTTAGCAGAAGGAGTACCCTTGGGAAAGACAGCTAACCATTCCACAACTCTCTTACCTGTGACCTCAGCGAGTCCTGGATGCACCACATCCAGCGTTTCTTCTGCAATGCCTGCATGTTCAGATGGCTTCTCCAAGGCTTCTGACTCCTCTGCAGCTCAGGCTGCTCTTCCACCTGATGCACCAACCCTGCATGCTGTGCTGCTGCCCCAAACACAGCTACCTGCAAGCACTCAAGGGTCTGATTCCCAATGTGTGTCGAGTCTCACTAGCTTGGGAAAGAGCCATGACTCCATTACAACAAATGGCTCATCTTCCAATCCAAGCATCGTCACAAAAGGGATTGTGCTCCAGCCGGGAGATCCGGTTCCCCATAACAATGTCCCAAGGAACTCTGATTGCTTTGCTGCACGAGCATTGAAAAATAGACCTATTGCCTCCAAACCTCCAACTACGCAGCCTGCTGACAGTCCACCCCAGCCAACAGCTTCCAGTGCAGAAAAGAATCTACTTGACTTTAGCCTGATTTCCCTTGAAGATGAGGGGCTAGTGAAGGAGTGGCTGAATGGGAAACAAGGTGTTCAGGTACCATCACTGCAAACCAGGCTGCCTTATTTACCACCTTTTCTGTGCAACTTAAAAACCCTTTCAAAGCTACTTCTGCAGAAAGCAGCTCTAGAAGAGCAAGCAGCATGTCTTCTGCCTTCTGATGCCAGTCAGGATGAGGGCACTGGGGTTGATTTGCATGCTATCAGAGAACTGGTGCAGCAGAAACTTGGCGATAACCCTGCTTACCTCCTACTGAAAGCCAGATTCCTAGCAGCCTTTACACTCCCGGCTGTACTAGCAACACTGCCTCCTCCAAAAGTGACAACAACTCTGTCAGCCAGCAGGAAGCAATATGAAGAGAGTGATGAAGAGGAGTGGCAGAGTGAGAAGGAAGTGTCTGAGGAAGAGAGTTGTGGGAATGAATTAACAGGTGTACGGTTGGATTGGACAGTTGGTGATGAGCCTGGAGACAAAGATGCTGATTTACTAAATCAGGTAAAACAGAGGTGCCAGGGACTAAAAGCAGAAGGTTACTGCCAGCTAAACATTGCACTGGAATCCACGGTGAAACCCCCACTGTTCTTAAGTGCAGCAGAAATTTGGTCCTTTTGAATAAGCTTAGTTTTGCAGCTGATAAAAGGAAAAGCTCTCTAGCTCAGCTGGAAGCCCTTAGTCCTCATAAGCGTAAAAGTCCGTGTTTTATGTAGCACGTTAAACTTGACATGATAGTTCCCAGAAGTGGGTATCAAAGCTCCCTTCCTCTTATAATCTGCTGCACTGTATGACTCTTGTATCTTTGAAATCAGGCCCTTGTTTTTCATTGTACGTGTCCTTTAAACCCCAGTAATACCAGGGGAATTGTGTATGCTTGCTCCTATTGCCATTTGAGGTCTTCGTCCCGAATTGGTTTATATGACTAGAGATTATCGGAGTATATGGATCCATGTAAGCCTAATGTCAACCTAAAATCAGTCTCTGATTTTTAAGCTAAATCCATTACTGCCCAGCACTGTTTCTTACAGAACATGCCAGGAAGTTGTGTAGCTCAAACTTGCATTTCAATTCATTGTGGCTCCAAAATAAACAAACAAAACACTAATGAAGATGAATAAACAAGTTAAATGTTTGTTTCTACAGAAAGATGGCAAAGCTGCCTAAAAATCAGAGCTTTCCCATAGTAAAAGCCAGCAGTTATCTTTCTATTCTGGCTCTGACTTTTGGGCCTGGGCCAAGTTCAGTGTAGTTTGAACTGTGAGCAGTTGGTCCAAAAGTCACCAGCAATTCTTCACCGCCTGATAGCCTTACTGCCAACCTCTGTCCTGTGTCATCTTCTGCCAGGCTCCCTCCCACTCCTTTTATTAATGCTGTAGCCAGGTTGTTTTCCTGGTGCTTTTCAGTGAAAAGTTTGTGGTAGGGGTATGTTTTATGAGAAATCAAAAGTTTGTGTTGACCTGTGTTGTCTGGGGCACTGTCTGGCTCCAGCAGTGACAGCTAAAGCATCACTTGTGGCAGGCGTGCAACCTCTCTAACGAATGGTTGTGTCCGCTGCCTCTGTAACGAACGGTTGTGCCCAGGCAGAAACTACAGCAGGAATTGCTCTCGTTTGGTAGCGGTAGCAGAAGCAGGAAGAAATGCCAGTGTTGGCTGAAGGTTTTGCTCTGAAAACTTTGGGGTGTTTTGTGCTTGCTGTGACATAGGTAATAGAATGTTGTTGTCCCATGCTTAGTTTTGAAGGTAAAATGAAGATTGTTTTGGAAATCTTGCTGAGCTCCCTAAAATAAAAAGATGGCTGAAGGGGTTCTTTTGCAATTATGCTAGCTCTCATGGTGTTGATAGTCTCTTCTGCTTATGTTGCAGGGCATGGAAGCTGAAGAGAATACTGCACGGTCTGTCTTGGACTCCTGCACTGATGTGGCTGATGCCAGTGCTCCTCAAATCAGGAGAAGTGCCCGCTTCAGGAAAAGGAGGAGGATGTGAGAAGGAAATGTGTTAGTACCTACTCAGTGAATCTTGTGTTTCTTGCCTGAGAAGAGAACCTGAAACGCGTTTGTCTGTGGTACAGCTTAGACAATGAATCATGACCCTAGGAAAGGACTGAAATTATCTCAACTTTTGTTCCCTTAGGACACAGAGTTTAACAATCACCCATTAATCATAGACTAAGGCCAATACTTTGACTTTCAGGGGGAGGGAAAGTTGATGTCTGCGTGATAAAATTATGTACAAAAGTCATGAAGTTCAAACATTTGGCAGCCTTTTAGTCCATGCTACTGCCTACTAGTATTATACCTGGTTGGTAGCACTCTACAGGCTTGGCTGCTAAAATGAGGCTGGTGGAGGGTCATAATTGGTGGGACAGGAAAGCCTGGACAGCTACTGCTGAAGAGAGGGTTTGTGTGTGTGAATGCTGAACGCTTGCAGCAGAAGCTGAAGTAAATCCTTGCTGCAGGTTCCAGCAAGCTGGTGGCAAGATGTCCTTGCTCGGGGTTGTCAGGCAATCCTCTAGATCCTGGGCAGGTAGCAGCAGCTCTTTGTGTAGTTTGCCCTCTGTAGCCTGGCTCGTGAGTCTTGAAGTGAAGAATAGTATTGGAAGCTGGGGCTTAAGACCCAAAACTTCACTGGAGTTTGTCTTTAACACTTCATCTTTGAACAACTTTGTGGGTTTTTTTTTTTTTCCCCTACATGGCTTCATTCCTCTACGTGTATAACAGGACAACTTCTATAGGGTACAAGTGTGTGATGTCTTAATGTCTGTTGAGGCTTTTGGTGAAATAGACCAAACGAACATGCATGGTGTTTGATTCACGTGGTTGTCAGATGAGACTGTTTGGGGTTTTTTTCTTTAAAATTGGTTTTAGAAACTCCAAAAGGGCAGCTTCCCTATAAAAATGCTGTGACTGATAGGACTTGTTTGTATTTTGTTATAGGAGTCACTTGAATGAGGTCTGCCTTCCTACATGGCAGTAGAAGATACTCTTTGCACTATTCACTTTTAACACTTCCAACAAACTGACTAGATGGACCTGAGGAAGAGAGGAAAATGGCTGGACTGGTTTTCCCATCGCCTAACAAAGTCTGCATCTTTAGACAAGCTGCAAAAAATGAAACAAAATGGCTTGAGGGAAGTCTTTCAGGCATAGACCAATTCTGTTCTCTTTCTAACTAGCACCTGCCATAGATGCCGGGGGAAAGATTGCTGGAGATCTGGGGGAAACCAGCAACGATGGTTATTTATTTCCTTTTTGTGTTAGCCCCTATTTATGTGAATGTTTATCCATGTTCAGAATATGTTGCTCATTGGGTGTTTTTTTTAGTGCTGTGACAGTGGTTTTGCCTGATAGCTAACTGACTGAATACTGCTGAATAAGCAGCAGATTAATTTTGTATCAAAATGAGTCTTGAGTATTTGTTGAAATACAGATGTTTTATTTTTCTCACTTAAAAATTACTGATGTATTCTGTGTGGTTTTTTTCTGGTAAACAGTGCTTTTAATAATGTGTGTGTGAGTGTGATTGCTAATGAGAAAAATGAAGTTTGCAAGCTGCATGAAAACCAGGGAGAATGTGGAAAATGAATATGCATGTGGCTAAAACTGCAGGATTTAATTAGGCTTGGATCCTTTCTTGATTCTTCCACAGCCTGCCCCATACAGACGTTAGCAAATCACTTAACAAAAACATGTTTCTTCATTCATAAAACAGCAATTTCTGTCTTACAGAGAGGTGCAAAGCTAGCTGAGTCAAAGCTGATAAAATCTAGTGGGAAAGTGCTGCAGAAAGCTTCATTCCACTGCACTGGCTAAGCTTCCCGAGAGTGTAGTGGTGAGTTTAGAGCGCTGTGAGTTGCAACTCTTCTACGAGGGCCCTTTAGGCAGAGCTGAGGTCGGGGGGCAGTGGGTACCGATATTGCTGTAATTGGCTGTCAAGACATTATGGAGCAAAAGGAATGATTTTGAAATGGCTTTCCTCTTGCAGTGTACTCTATTTTCCATAAGCCGGTATATAACATTTTTCCAAGAAATTCAGATGTGGCAGAAGCTCTGCCATACAGTTCTGTGCGCTGTTCGCCACAGGGCTGTTATCGGGAGGTAGTAAATGCAATCTGTGCTCTGAATGATTGTTGTCCTTTGCAAATGCCGCTCCAGAGATGCCTTTGTAATCTCACTGCTTGTGGAAAAACTTCGTATAACTATAAGAAGCAGCTGTCTTTGTTCTTTTTCAGGATTAAACTGATCTGTTACTATAGAACAAAAACTCCTGAGGCTAGATTGGTCAATTAGCAGACATTCTGATTACCTTCAGCAAGGGCATAGCTAATAGAGGTACTGTATCTTTTTTTTAGTGTAAAGCTAATTTAATGCCTAACAAGAAGCACAGGCTTAAAGAATCTCTGAGCATCTCTGCCCTACTCCTAATGACAACATGGAGAAACTCTCCAGAAACTTAGAAAGCAGAACAAAGAGTAGAGTGGGAAGCTAATGGGAAAATGTGTCATGCTGCCATGGTATCAGAGCGTGTATGTTCTCAAGGCTTTTTTAAAACAGACTGTTAGTGAGTTCTTGTTGCAACTACAGTTCTAGGACTGTGGGAAGGTGGGGAGGCAGTCAAAGGCATGATGTTGATGCTTAACATCATCACAATGCTGCTTGCTGTGCTGCTCCATTAATTACTGTTAGAGCCACAGCCTGTAATTTGGGAATCGTGGGTTATGTTCCCTGCTTTGCCAAGACTTGACTCTCTTTCCCCCAAAATACTGAGTTGTCATAATTATGCTTGAAGCTTAAGGACATCCAAAATTAGAGGCATCATTATAGAAATCATCCTTTTTAGCTGAACTCTAAACCAAGAGAGTGTTCTTGCTGCCACCTGCTTTCCTGCATAAAGATGTTGTAATAGCTGAAAGGCCATTTGAAGAGCCTACTTGTTCTAACTCTGTGGCTTGTTTTGTCCCCTGAAATCAGCTGGACAGACCTATGCCTGTGACCTTCACTATCTTTAGTCTTTGTGACCACTACACAAAAAAACTTTCTAGCTGGTACTGCAGTGGTACAGATTGGAAAACAGCCAGAATGAGTCTAAAATCACTGCACATGTAATAACTGCTGACTCACAATGCAACTAGCATTTTTCTCTTCCCCCATCACCCATTCTGGCTTCCCTTTTTTTTTTCCCCCTCTCTCTTTTTTTTTTTCTTCTTTTTTTTTTCCCCACCCCTCCTTCTCTTTCCTGTCTCGGTATAGCTGAGTAGTTTCCCCTTTTCTCTTTTCTCAAACCAGTTTTGCTCCTGGAATGATCTTTGCGCTAGCCAGAATATAAAGGGAGGCTGCATCCAAGACAAGTTTTCTCAGAGTCAGGACACAGATGAGTGTGGCTAGACGAGGAGAGGAAACAAGGAGGCTTTTGACTGCACAGGCTCAGGTTGGTCCATGTAATGCAGAATGGTTTCTGTTAACAGGGAAAATTTTTTTTATTTTACAGCTCTGAGGTAAGGATGTGGTGTTTATCAACAGGGGAATGCATTTCTTATAATCTGCTGCGGCTGGTTTGATGTCAGGCAGAGCAGAGTATTTTCTCCATGGTAAGTAATGACTAGTTCTATGTCAGTCCAGCTCATTACGTTGTCAGTTAACTTTAATGTGTAACAAGTACGTGCTGAAGATGTTTGGAGTCTTTCTCTGTGCTGGAGCAGAAAAACAATGAAGGTTTGGGATGACCTTGGAGAGAGATGCAGTAAGATATGTGTGTGAAATCCCAGCCCCTGTATAGCTGCTGATGGTCAGAACTCTGTTCCCACCCTCTCTGCCCCCAAACAAGATGACTGAAAACATGAATACTAAGGTTTCTGGCAGCCTTCTTGAGCCACTGGAAATGACAATGGCTACTGCAGTCAACTCATACGTGTGATATAAGCATAGTAGTTAACAACTGGAATTTCAGAAGGTACTCATCACGGAACAGCCTGACCACAAAGGGGCAAGGAAATAAAAATAATGCCAGTTTCTTATTCGAAAGGCAAAAAAGCCTGGGTATGGAAGTGTTGGGTTTTCTGCATCTGTTTACCTGCACGCTTCCAGGCTGAGAAGTAGTAGTTTTTCTGACCCTGTGGTTAATAGCAGGCTCTTGTCAGGAAACAGGTAACTAGTAACCTCAGAGTACAGCTGCTGTATGGGAGCCCTGCAGCACACTCCCACCAAACAGCCGCACAGAAACTCTTCATCAATGGGAATGCTTCCATGGCCTCTCGGTGTGTCTGTGTGTTAGTCACGCGGGTGGTGTTTGTGAGCGTAAATTGCTGAAGCTGCACAGGTGGAATCTGTGAGGTGGATGTGTGAGGCAGCTGACCTCATGGTTTCCCGGTGCAAGATTTGCACCTCTGTGTTTACAGTGAAAATTGTATACAGTTGTGTGTTCTCCTTCATTCCACATGGATAAAGTACAGCATGCAGAAAAACAGCTTTTGTATGATTACAGCTGAACGCAGTTAAGGCTATTGCCATTGGGGGTTTTCACAGAGGCTTTTGTGGGTGTTAGATTTAGCGACTGTGTGGTCAGACAGAATACAGGGATCTCCCAAATGCTGGGAGATGGAGAAGGAAGAGTGTGAATTATTCGTAAAGCAGAGGCAACGGTTAATTAGGAGAGCTTTAAAGATATTTTCACTTCTTCAGAGGATGCTTAGTTTCAAATTGGAAAGTTGCGGTTTGCCATCAGCTTATCCTGTGTTGTGTTCTACCCTTTTTGTATTGTTTATGGGGATTAAAGATTTAATTCTAAGCATAGCTGAGCATCTGGAGAACCTATGGTGAAGTCAGTGAGACTTGACAGCATTTTCTTGGGGTACGCTGTTGGGAATCCAGAGTTAGCTGGATTTTCCTCTATTCACGGGGCTCTCAATGACTTGCCTATCGCCAGTGGACCTGTTGCTAAATAGTTTCACTTTCCTCTTGCAGTGAGATCTGGGAGATGTTCAGCTGGTTGGAGGAAGATCATCAAGCTTTGGTGACTTCTGTTTTCTCAGAGTTTCACGCTAGCTCTCCTTCACGAATGTGTCAGCAGCACTGGCTCTAGCCTCGCAGCCGCTGATATCTCCAGTCTGGTACCGCACTGTTCTTCCAGGTATGCCTGTAGTGTATCACCGTGTTCTGCAGGTGATTTGCAAGCGCTGAGTTAAAGACCACATGGGAGATGTGTTCCTGTATCTAAAAGCCACTTTTCTATTCTCAGTCTGTTAACATACTTGGTTTCACCACCACCCTCCCACTACTCTAGGAGGCTTAGAGTCTGCTTGTTTGTTTTCTGTTTTTGTTTTTTCAAGACAGGACAACACTGCTCGCTAATATTTCTCACTCACCAACATGTTGGAAGAAGATAGTGATGAGACGTGTTGGAATAACCTGGAGAACTTCCGGGTGAAGCTGATCTCTGTGATAGATCCTTCCCGTATAACACCCTATCTTCGCCAGTGCAAAGTGATCAGCCATGATGATGAGGAACAAGTTCTTAATGACCCCAGCCTGGTCATGCGCAAACGGAAGGCAGGTGGGTGAAGTGCAGCCTTCGGCTCCCTAGATGCTCCCGTGCATTGTCTGCTCTTGGGAGCAGATTGGAACAGAGTGCTGATGGAGTGGGCCTGAAGGAACGCATCGCTTCTAGGTTACCATCTGCCTGTGTCTCGACACAAATGTTGTAGGCACTGCTATGCAGCCTCTTTCCCGTCCCCCAGCACATCATTGTGGGGAGAGGAGGAATGGAGATGGCTCTATCGGTGCATTCCCAAGCTGTGTAAGGGTAACAGGAGCACAGAGGGTGTGTGGCCTTTTGGTGTTCTGGATCTCTAGATTAGCATAAGGGAGGGAGTTGCTTTGGTTTGACCCACAAGGCTATTCTCGTGTAACAGTTTTGCAGGGGGCGATTTCCAAGATTAATGCAGCATGTATTGTCCCTCGTTCCTATCTTCTGGTGTTTGAGGGAACGCTGGCAGCACATTAAATAAATTCTTTGTGACTGTTCTATACAGTCCTCGTCTTGTTCCAACCAGAGAGAATGACAGAATTCATTATGCTATTAGTACGTCTTTTGGATTGGATTAACTCTTATTGATAAATTACTGAGGGTCATTGAAAAAACTTTATTTTCCCTGTTTTCCAGATTGGAAAACTGCAGAATGTAGAAAAGAAGCCCCCTGGGCTTGATTTGGTACAGAGTATTTCTAGACAAAGTCTTTTTAGTCCAGGCTCTCGTAGGCTTGTCCCTGCTACCTCTCTAGTTACACACAGTGTTCTTACACTAGTGGCCCTTTTTTCCCATATTTGCTTCTGGTATTCGGAAGTGGAGCCTGGAGCTGCAGAATCTGTCATGGTGCTTTGTTTTAACTAACCTTTTCTGTACCTATCAGCAGGGTAACATAAAGTGCTCTTCTGAGATCTGCTTTTTGCACCCGCTGTAGTAGGAGCTAGGTACAAGGGTTAAGTTTTAACTGTTCCTTCACAGTTAAAATACTTTTGTATAGTTACCGGGCAATTGGCTTAGGATTGGCTGGAGGATTTGATCCCAGGGACTTTAATCTGCCTGTGGACAAAGTGGAGCAATTTTTTGTTATGTTAGAAATAGGTAAAGAGATAAATAAATGAATAGAATATCCTGTTGCTATTATTTCAGGTGTTCTTCTGGACATTCTTCAGCGAACGGGACACAAGGGCTTTGAGGCATTTCTGGAGAGCCTTGAGCTTTATTATCCACAACTGTATAAGAAAATAACTGGCAAGGAGCCCAGCAGGGTTTTCTCTATGATTATAGGTAATGTTTGTGTTCTGAAAAAAGAGCTCTTCATTTGGTGTTGCTGTGCAAATTGAGGGGGGATTCACCTCTGCTTTTGCCTCTCCCCAGCTTCAGTGAGCAGAGTCGGGAGTGTTCCCTGGCTTGTTCCCTGCGTGCTTTGGAAGGGTTCTGGCAAGAATGGCTCCGCTGTCTGGCGTCACAGGCTGGACCTGGAAGGGTGGAGGAGGAAGCAGAAGGATCAATTCTTCCTTCTGCCTGTTCTGTCAGTGACACTGTGGTGTAGAAAGGCACAGAGCAGGGGGGAAACGGCAGGGATAATTTGATCACACGTGTCTTCAGGGTTTGCATGCTTGTGCGTGGCATGTGATGATCCTGAGCTGCAGTGATAAGTGGGTGGGAACCTGTGCTGTATGTGTGTCCGGGGAGCAGACAGGACAGCGGTGGCTGATGTCTGCCCACCAAACAGACACTGCTGGGGAATCTGGCCTGAGCCAGCTCCTGATGAACGAGATCATGAAGCTGCAGAGCACCGTGCAGGAGGAGCGGCGGAAGGCCCAGGAGCTCACCATGTGGCTGCACACCAAAGAGGACACGATCAGAGAGATGTGGGTGAGGGACAGCCTGCTCCACAAGCACCAAGAGCGGGCGCAGAAGATGAAGGAGGAGAGGGACAGCCTGAGCAAGGAGCTGCGGAAGTGCAAGGACGAGAACTACAACCTGGCAATGAGCTATGCCAAACAGAGTGAGGAGAAGAGCGCTGCCCTCATGAAGAACCGGGACCTGATCCTAGAGGTCAGTCACCCTTTTCTAACACTTCCCCCTTCTTACCTGATCCCTGGAAGGCTGTGCTGTGCACCAGACTTCTTTGCCCAGGATGGTCTGGACCAGTCCAGCATGAGGTTCTGTGCATCTTCTCTAGCAGGTGGCATGTCTTGGTGGTCCCTAGCTCAGCCCAGTAGGCCCATGTATTACAAGTTATGCTGTGAAGAATTAACAGTCTTCCCCTCATTCAAGACTGGGCCCACTCACAAAAGCAACCTGTTGTATCCATTTAGCACACAGGCAGGATTCTGGTCCCCAGAGCGCCGAGCGTCCTGAGGAAAACAACGCTGGGGAGAAACTTGCCCCATCTTTGTCTGGGGAACGGAGTGAGAACTGCTTTTGCAGGCCAGAGTTTTCTCCTTGTTACTGATGAGCTCTGAACCTTCTTGTAGATCGATCGCTTGAAGCACAGCCTTATGAAGGCTGAGGATGACTGCACACTGGAGCGTAAGCACACAATGAAACTGAAGCACGCCATAGAGCAGCGTCCAAGCCATGAAGTGATGTGGGAGATCCAGCAGGAGAAGGAGTTGCTCTTGGCCAAGAATCAGGAGCTGGAGAACACTCTCCAGGTTGGTGGGGGTGGTTGGATATGGACTCCTGAGAAGTGATTTTTTGTAGCAGCACAGGCAGTGATGGGGCTGCACTGAAGATTGTGTGGGTCAGTTGTGGCCTTGTTCTCCCAAGTCAAATAGAGCACATAGGAATGTGGGAAGAGAGTTAATATGGAATTAGATGGTTGCTGTATCTCGCTGCTTTTGTTTTTTTTTTTTTTTTTTTTTTTTTTTTTTTTTTTGTCCAGCAGGTTGCCAGGGAACAGAATTTGGAGAAGAGCCTCTCCAATGAGACTCTGGAGAATGACTGTAGCCAGATACTAGAAGAACGCCGGGAGCTGATGAACACCATCTACAGCCTTCGCAAGGAGCTGCAGCGATCCGAGGTGCTCCAAGACAAAGTACGTGATGCATTGCAAATCCCTGCTGAGGGTCAGTGGGTAAGATAGGCAGATGAAGCACCTGCAATGTCTTGCCTATGGAGCAGAGGAGCTACTCAGCAGTAATCCTTGCTGCTCCTACTCCAGTGTCTGTGTTATAGTTTGTCGATAAAAGGCACTCTAATATTTTAGCATTCTGTGTCTGTGGCATTAACTGTTACCTGTTAATGCCCGTGTTAATTAACAGTCCCTGCCTCAGCCTGGAGGGCAATGGGAGCTTTTATCATGATTGACAGCTCAGGTACATGTAAATCCATCATGTTAGCAGTCCTCCTAGTCATGTTGACCAACCTTCTGGTTGGTCTTGCTCCAACTGGACAGTCTCCTGAACTTTGACGTTGCACGGAGGTCTGGCCATAGCAATCTGTGGCACAGAGCAGAAGTGGTGAGAGTCTAGCTCAGGCTCTGCCCACAAGAAGGGTGCTTTTGACCTTGTCTCAACAGTATGCAGAGGAAAAAGAGATGCTTGAGCTACAGTGCACGTCTCTGAGGAAGGACTCCCAGATGTATAAAAAACGGATTGAAGCTGTCTTGCAGCAGATGGAGGAAGTGGCCTCAGAAAGAGACCAGGTGATAAAACGTTCCTCTTGGAGCTGCTGCTAATCCCTGCTTCGCTGCTTGAAGTGGGCAGATACTGTAACCCTGAATGTACTGTTGTGTGACATGCCACGACGTGTTGTCCCTTACGCCAGGCCCTCCTGACCCGAGAACAGTTCTATATGCAGTACTCCAAGAACCTGGTTGAGAGGGACGCTTACCGCAAGCAGATTCGGGAACTGGGAGAGCGATGTGATGAAATGCAACTGCAGCTCTTCCAAAAGGAGAGTCAGTTACTGGCTACTGAAGCCAAGCTGAAAAGGTTGCAACTGGAGCTACCCACGCCGGTATGTCTGCGGGGTTGTCATCCGTATGATGGGCTGGGGAGCTGAGTATAGGGCCAGAGTGCGGCTGTTCTGAGGCCTTTGCACCTAACCAGTTTGAATTTAGCAGGCAGTGGCCAGCTGCGTGGGTAACCGTTTCCATGCAAATGCTGAGTTTAGAAAAATGAAACGTGATGGTTCCTATTACCTCACCCTGGTTCCAGGCATGAATAAGCTGGACTGATGCAAGCTGAGGCCTTCTGTGTTTGTGTTTGGAGCATGTCCAAAGATGATGAGGGGATCCTCAACCACCAAAGAGTGCGCTCCATTTAGAGGCCACGTATGAGCCATTTGGATGAAATGGGAGCAGGGTGTAAGGGTGCTAAAGTTTCTGGAATGAAAGTAGATATACAAGGGCTTTTAATTAATGTGGCATCCTGTGTACTTTCTCCAAGTGGTCAGACGGGAGCGTGGGAGGGAGGAAGTCCACACTTCTGTTTTCTGGAGCTTTCAGTCTCCTGTATATTCCCTTACTACCACTTCCTTGCTTATGAGCAGTGATTGATTGATACTGCTTTTATTTCAGACCTCTGACCTGGACGATACCTCCTCCAGAGATTCCCAGGAAGTGAGTAGCGTGCCTTGTTTACCTTTTACTTTCTTGTGGGATGGTTTCAGATTCCTCACTTGTGCTCAGTTCCCTAATAGCAGTTTTCAATCCATGGCTCAGGCTCATTTCCACTGATACCAAAAAGTACAGAGGCAGCAAAACAGACCAGTGACAGGATCTCCCTGTGTCCTGAGATTTCTAAGTGTAGGACACAGTTACGGCGTTAGTCAGCAAGATTTGTTGAGTCTAAGCAAATCAGGGGAATTGAATTATTTTGAGTTGCTTCTAATTGTCTCTCTTGTGGGAGAACAGGCAAAAATAAGTCTTACCCCAGGGACATCTGTAGTAAAGAGTTTTCACTTAGTTCATAACTTCAGTGTGGAAGTGATTGTTACATTGTCTGGAAGCTAAAAGTATAAATGAGGCCAAAGGAACTGGATCTGTTCATGGAGGATAAATCCATGAGTAGATCTGTAACTTCTGCCTCAGTCTCCTGTTTTGCTGACAGCAAGATGCACTAAGGAAAGGTCGGTTCTACGCATGTCCTGTTTCTTATATTCCTCCATCTGTTCCTAGCTACTGTGTGAGACAGAATAAGGGGCAGTTCTCATGTTCTTGCTTTGTTTCTGTCCCATAGCTTACTCTTCACGGTCATCTAGATGAAGATACACAACCGACTAAAAGTAAGGCTTTTCTTGGGAAAATGTAGAGCAGAATTCTTGAGAGGATGGTCCGGTGTTTCAAAGGGACAGGCAAAGACATTCCTGGCTTTTATTTTTAGTGAAGAACAGGTAGTCTGACTGGTGACTCTGTTTGTGAGAGATGCTTCTCAGTGGGGTGTGCTTGGCACTGTGAGTAAGACCTCCTTGAGATGACTCAGAATAGTCATATTCCCATAAATCAAGGCATTCTGCCATACTACCATCCTTCTCATCTATAAAAAGGAGGCCATGTCCCCAGATGCTGGGAACAGTGAATGCTTGTAAGGCTTTTTTGAGAGAAAAAGCTCCACAGGCTGTCTTTTTACTATATGGTCTCTGAAAGGGTCTTTCATGTAGCTGAATTACCTGGGAAAAGTGGTATCATTAGACCATCCTAGGACCTCGAGTCTTTCTTTTGAGGTAATGTCTACTGAATTTGTCCAGGAAAAATCACCTGGTACCTGGTGCCTTTGAGAAATAGCTCCTGGGTGCCTTTTTTCCCCCCCGCTCCTCTTGCATTTGTGGCAGAGCTGAGAACAGAACAAACATCCTTCCACTTCAGCTGGCCCATGTGGCTTTCTCCAGGGATTTTTCCCTCCCCTCTTCCCTTTTACGTTGCAGGCTATTTTCACAAAAGCAGAACCATGTAGTTAACGCTGTCACTGGTTCTGTTTCTGTGGCATCCCCAGTGGAAATGATTCAGCAGTGTGGAAAGGAATTAATAGGCTCCTCTAAGAACTTGAAATTCTCTTTCAAAACATGTTAAGAAAGGAAGGAAACTAGCACAGTAGAAGAAATCTTCTGCTTTGATCTCCTGGAAGATCTAAATGATCTTTTCATTCATTGAGATGGGAGATTTTTCACAAAAGCTAAACAACACTGATCCAAAAAGCCTTTTATTATTCTACCTCGCTCAGTTCAAAAACATGTATCACGATACCTGATCACTAGATAAGGAGTTTCACTAAAATATGGTCTGATGTTAAGTGCCTTGATATGTACAACTTAGTTGTTGGGGAACAGGGACAAATTATGGTTAAAATAATGATTAACGTGATTTCTTGTGGTGACCTTTAACATGATTATTTTTTTTAATGGTGCTAAGCAGAGGTGCTGCTTTGCAAAGGTTCATTTTGCTCCTGCATAAGCAGAAACTAGAAAGCTGCTGTCTCTTTCTGAGCCCGATGGGGAACTCCATCATCCTAAGCAAGATGCAGGGTTCAAGTAAAATGAGAAGTGACTTGTGCATTGATCACAGGACTGAATCCTGAACGTTTTGAAGCTTGGTTTCAGTTCTGCTGTTTTGACTGTGTGTAGTGCTGGGCAGCTGTGACATTACAACTGTTGCTGTTTGACGAACTGGCGGAGGGAGAAGTTACTTCACAATGGCAACTATGACTAAAGCTGTGATTTTTCCTTCTCTTAGAAGATTGCCCCGAAGGACAAAACCAGCAATTTAGCACTCAAGAGAGCAGTCTGCCTCCAAAGTCACCCAGTGTAAGAATCTTTGTGGCCTCTTCTTTACTATGACTGGTGTTTGTGATCTTTAATGTTCCTGTTAATGATGGATTTACCAGGTTTGAGAAGCATGTAAGCAGCTACTGCTTTTCCAGACTCTGAGCACTTTGTGCAAAATTCACCCTCCAAAAAGGGTGAGCTCTGAACAGCACAACATTTACAGTGGTTATTTCTCCATCTGTGCCCAGAAACAACTTCTAATTACTTTCTGGCTTTCAGCTCTGAGTATGGAGTTTTCCAGTTTAATTGTCTGCAGTATTACTGTTGGTACAGGAAACAGAATCCCAAATTTACAAATGGGAGAGAATAAAGATGGTAAAACTATGTGAAACAGATGTATTACCATCCTGCACACACAACAGTGGACAGCCCAGAAATGAACATGCTGTACTTCATTCTGCGGGCCCAGGCAGATGCAGGAAGGTAGCTGTACGCAGCGGACTGCTTTCCTGGAGGAGGGTTTGGTAGTGAACAGCTGTTCTTGGTCATCTGAAAGCATAGGTTCCCATTTTTTTTCTCCTTCATTTGAATGTAAAGGATTCATTGCACAAACAAGTCAGAGAGGAGAAATGACCAACCACCTTTGCAGAGCAGGTTTGCACTATCTGGTGCTCAGATTGATGCGATCTTCAGAGGAATCCAGTTCATATTTGTCTGGATTTTTTTCCAGTTCAAGGAGCGTGGCTTAGCCAACGAGGAATTGGCAGAAAAGGAGCGGAGGAGGATGAAGGACTGCTTTGAGCGTTACCGAAGGTCTGGACTTTAGTAACCAGGACTAATTTAGACATACCCGTGTGACTTAACTGATTAGCTTCTTGTATGTATTTCCCCTTTTCTGTCCGTTCTCTGTCCCCAAGCTTGATTCATGGAGGGCATAAATTCATTACAGATCTTATCTTCAGAGGCTCATGCTTCTAGCTGAACTGGTTGAGACTCCTGTTTTAGTACCAGAGGTAGCCGAGATAGCAATGATCACATCCGCTCTGGACCATGCAGATGGTTCCACAGCAGGGTAGCGGGGGTGGCTCCAAAGAATTGCTAGTTTATTAAATTTGATAGATTTCTCCTATGCCAGTGAAATCTGACATTCACTGACCGTCTGATATACTGGTGACATTCAAGTCCAAGCCCCTACGACTGTGAATGGGAGCAGACTTCCACCCTCTGTGCTTTTCAAATGCTCTTGTTTGAAGGCCCGTTCTCCACATGCCTGGTGTCTTCACTGATCACTGCCTTTATGGAGCACGAGACCCATGAAAACCTTGTAGAACAGGGACCTCAGTTCTAGCATTAGGTAGAAGTGCTCCTAATGGCACTGTAAACGACTCTTCTGATGGGTGACAGTTCTATTTTTGTTAAAGAAAGGACTTTGGGTAGGATTTTTTGGCTTCTTCAACTGAGCATCAACAATATACCACACTGCAAGAAATGTAAGAATGTCTTCATCATTTAGACCAATTCTCTTTACCCTGTGCTTGCTACCAGTCACAGCTTTACGTTGGGTGTGTGAGCAAACCCTCACGTTCAATTAAACACTAAGTGGATTGATACATAACGTAACCTCCCCAAAGCATTCAAATGCCACTTGTTTGTGGAAAACATCTTCTAAAAATGAAACATCTAGTCTTGTTTTCAGAAAAAGAGCGCTGCGAAGGGTACCAAAGGACCGACACCAAGAGGCCGACTGGGAGAACACCACCGGCAGCGACAACACCGACACCGAAGGCTCCTGAGAGCGGGAGGGAGCCTGCGAGGGAAACACCAGCCTGGTCTGGGGGCTGCCCTGCCCTCTGTATTTCCCTCTGTGGACTACGTAGATTTTAAAGCCATCTAAACAAACGTTTATCGAAAGTTAATGTTTGTAATGGGACTGTTATTTTTTTAGCTCTGATGTCCCCTCATCCATCTCTCCCTTAGAAATGCAGTGATGCGGGAGGTGTGTGGTGAACAAAGAAAATAAACAGGATTGAACGGTTGAGGGCCCAAAGCCCGCAGGCTGCGTGTGCGGCGCTCGCTCCGTGCCCGACGAGGCCGGGGCCGAACCGCTCCTTAATTAAAGGCGGGTCGCCGGTGCGGCGCACCGGGGAGGCCCCCTGCTCCTGCGGGGAGCAGGAGAAGCCTCGGTCT
>NW_008795382.1:2385566-2391662 GCF_000699145.1 Aptenodytes forsteri | reverse complement strand
CCGGGGCAGCCGCGGGCCGCGCATTATCGCCTGGTGTACACCTGCAAGGTGGGCGGGGGCGGGCCGGGAGGGCCGGGGCGGCGCCGGGCTGAGGTAAACGGCTCCCCCCAGAGGAAAGGCCCCTCTCCGGGCGGCGGCGGGTGGGCCTCCGCCGAGGGTCCGGTCCGTGGAGCACGTTGGTGCGAAGCTACGCGGCATGGCAGCGCGATCGAGCCGCCTTGCAATAGCTAGGGGTGAGAGAGGGGGGAAAGAAATTTTTTAATCAGGAGAATAAAATGGTTTTCTCTTAAAAGGTCCGGAAGCTGCAGTTACCGTGGTCATAAAACCCGTTTTGTTTGCTTTGTAGGTCTGCCAGACCCGATCAGCAAAAACGATTTCCAAGTTGGCCTACCATAACGGGGTGGTGATAGTGAAGTGCCCCGGCTGCGGGAATCACCATGTCATAGCGGATAACCTGGGATGGTTCTCAGATCTGGAAGGAAAGAGGTAGGCGTGCAAGCAGCGCTCTTGTTTAGCCCGGGAAGGGGCTGCTGGGTTGTAACTGGATCCTCCTGAGCGGAGACATTAGTTCTTTGATGCTTTTAGAACGCGGTTCAGAGAAAACCAGAGGTTTTGCTGGGTATAATTCTGTTTCATCCAGTTTCTTAAAGCACACAAACTGAGCTTTATAATCTGTAATTTGACCATCGCTGCCTAGGATCCAAATAAATGGTGTGAAGCTGCAACAGAAGCTGTGTGGTACACAGGCATCCTTGCTGGTGCCAGCAGGTGAATTACTGCGCGTGGGGTTCTTCTGTTCTCCCTCAGGCTTTATCAAATCACTGCGAGGTTTCCCTGGCTGAGCGTTTCAAACGTGTAGACCCATCTGCTGCTGAACTTCAGTGATTTCTAAGTCCCTGAGATACCTTTAAAAATTTCTGTTCAGCTGCAATTGCTGAATTATTAATCCTAATGGATGAAAATAGTGCCAGAAGGTTTGGGTGGTTTTAGCTGCTTCCCAGACTCCTTGTGGAGAAATACCGCGGTAACGCTCACGTGTGATTCGCTGCGTAGTGTTAATCCTGAGAGCAAAGCGTGAGAGAGCGAGCCTGCGCTTGACTCTTGGGTCCAGCCTTTGCTGTTGTGTCACTGTTGGTTTTCAAATCGCTGTTAAGGAATATCGAGGAAATCCTGGCAGCCAAAGGGGAGAAGGTGAGACGTGTGGCTGGCGAGGAAGCCTTGGAGCTGCTTCTGGAAAGCTCGGCAGATACCGGGTCTCAAGGTCAGCCCACGGAGGGAGAAAGCGGGGAAGCCCCCCCAGAGACTGGCGGCAAGGGACAGACCTGATGAACGGGATTTGTGTCGTTCTGCTGATGGCAAGAGAGACTCTTAACCTTTATTCCCTGATTTCAGTGGGAAGTTTCTGTGTTTAAAATAAACTCGAGCATTGGTCTTTCTCTGTTGTGCGTCTTTGTCTTGCGCAGTTTTGCCTTTGATCAAGCTAATGTTTTTAGAGATGGAGCGTGGATATTCTTCCTGGTACTTGGTTTGCTGACTTTTAGGCAAGTCCCAGTGCTTCAGCGGTGTCAGGCGCCCCGTTTTGTTCTCTGCTGAGAAGGGAGCCAGCAATTCTCTGTCCGTGTGCTTTGGCCTAGGGAGGTGCAGCTGTAGCTGGAGGCTTTAGCCATGTCTCCTGGCCTGGCCCAGGTGTCGCGTGGCAGCAGCTGGTTGCAGAGCTGGTGGAGGTGCATCCCGTGGCAGAGCAGCTGAGCAGAAGAGGCGATTGATACCACCTGAGGAGGTGTGCCCCGACCCTGCGTGAGTTTGCAAAGCCAAAATGACCCTGCAGGAGGGTCAGATCGCTAGCTCTTGCTGCAGTCACATGCTGCTTTTTTCTTTCCCTTGCCATCTTCCAGAGTTTCACTTCTGTGCCCCTCACATCAGGGCCGAAAGTCTTCTGTGTTTGTGGGTTACAGCGTGAGCTGCCCTGTGGGAGCGTCGGCCCCCTGTGCTCCGGAATCCCACTTGGGGCGATGAGTCGGCGAGCGGCTCCCCGGCGTTGGGGTTGTGCAACTTCCTTGTTGGTGAGGGGGAGGATGGGCGTGAAGGCAAAATGAATATTTGTGAAGCTTGTTGGAGATAAGTAGAGCACCTAGAAAGTTGTCTTAGAGTTACTTGACAGATATTGAGGTGCTTATTAACGCTACTGCTGCGCGTTAAGCTCAGTTAGAAGAAGAAATAATTTAATAAATGAAAAATGTAGGTGTTTACCAGCATGTAACACTCAGGTAGAGATGAATCAGGCAGTGAGGTGATGGTACTGCGCTTTGTTAGGGCTTACTTCCTCTGCCTGTGTGAAAGTTTAACTTCTCTCGAGGTCCATTAGCCTGAAGTACAGTGAAGTATCTGCTTTCTTACGGTTTTAAGCTTGCAATCAAAGAATAATTCAGGTTGGAAGAGACTTCTGGAGGTTTCTAGTCCAACCCCCTTGTTGAGAGGAGGATGCTCAGGGTCTCGTCTTGAATATCTCTGAGGATGGAGATCCCACAACCTCTTTGGACCCCTGTTCTGGTATTTGACCAATCCCATAATGAAAAAAACCCAACGCCTAACTGAAATTCCCTGTGTTTCAGCTTGCACCCATTACCTTCTTTCCAAACACTGTGCGCTTCGGAGGAGAGCCTGTCTCTCCGTTCTCTACGCCCTCATTAGCGAGCTACAGAAAGCAGTAAAATCCCTCTTTGCCTTTGTGTCTCCGGGCTGAACAAACCCAGTTCTTTCAGCCAAGCATGTCCAGGCTCGTGGTCCTTAATCAGCCAACTATTCAGCGAAGGCCTTGCATGTATTAATGAGTATTAACGAGTTTACTTCATTCATCTGAAGCGTTCGTAGTAATGTTATGCGTATTGCATCATAAGCGTGGATCAGAGCGGCAGGAAAGTAGTCAGGTTTTCCTGTTGGTGACGTAAGTTCAGAGTGATGAAACAGCGTTGAGGGGCAGGAGCTTCATCCGCCAGCCGGCTTGTGTGTGCTCAGATCCTAGTGAAGTACAGCGCGCTCTGAGACAACTAGACGCTAGAGTGATCCATGTATTAATTAAGAAACAGGAGTCTTGCATCTTGGAACGTTGCAGCGCGCTCACCCCGTTGTGAGTTGCTGGCATGTAATAGCACTCTGCTGGAAGAGCGGTTATTTTATTACCTTTTACCTGAAAATCAGCATTCTGCTTCCATTGCACTAATGCCTTTGATGGGGCGGAACAGAGCCGCTGTTGCAGGATCTACGTTGCCTCGGAAACAGTTCATTTACAACCTGACTTTTTTATACTGTTTTCCTTACCTTTCTTACCTGTTACTGTGCCCCAGCTATAGAAAGGTGGGGAAGAGCGGTTATTTTATTACCTTTTACCTGAAAATCAGCATTCTGCTTCCATTGCACTAATGCCTTTGATGGGGCGGAACAGAGCCGCTGTTGCAGGATCTACGTTGCCTCGGAAACAGTTCATTTACAACCTGACTTTTTTATACTGTTTTCCTTACCTTTCTTACCTGTTACTGTGCCCCAGCTACAGAAAGGTGGTGATTGATAGTTTTTGCTGCGTTACAGTGAAAAATGTAGCAAAGTCTGTCCCTGTTGGCCATTACTAGATTTTAGCGTTTCCTCAGTCCGGTGTCCTCTGGCACTGGGTGCTCTGGAGGCAGGACAGCGTGCCTGACTCTGCAGCACCCAGAGCTGAGGGTGGTGTATTTTTGCTGCTGCTCTGAAGGTTCAGGCCAACATCATGGACGGGACAGGAGGCAGCAGATGACAGGGAGTGGGCAAACCTTCAGGGTGAGGCGCTGGTGCGGAGCGCGGGGAGCTCGCTGCTCACCATTGCCTGCAAAAGGTCTGCAGCAGGCAGGGTGCGTGTGGTGTGCAGCCCCCAGAGACTCGTTAGCACCAAGCACTGAGGCTGCAGCATGCAACAGTGCAGGAAATTGGTGACGAGACGTTCTGGGGCTTTCGGCTGGCAGGGGAGAGGGTTGCAGTTATGTGAGGGAATTTGCATATAATACAGGAGGTTTTGCTGCTAATAGATTGCAGGTAAAAAAGGAATTTTGTGCTCCCTTTTGAAGCAGGTTTTTCTGAAAAAAATGTGTCACAGGGAAGCGTGTCTGTTCTTGAAAGAGGACAGAGGTGAGCACGCTTTGTCTAGCAGGAGCAGACCTTGCTTTAGCCAAAGACGAGGGAGCGGGAAGAAGAGACGCAGCCTTTCTCTTGAACCAGAGGTGTGTCAAGATGGGAAAAAAGCGGCGTGAAGGCCTGGTGCAGCAGAGCAGAGGAGAGCGACTGAAGGTGCAGCTGACCAGGGTAAGTCTTTGCAGCGCAAAGGAGAGGTGGCCGTTTCAAGGGGGGGGCAAAGCAGCATTCACAGGATGGGCGGCAAACATAAAGCCGTTTGCATGTTCCTTGAAGCATTTCACTGTGGCTGTTAAGGGATGGATCCTGTTCCTGAACCCCGTCCCACGAGAGCTTTTCTGCAAAATGGCAAAGACCTTGCCTCTTGTTTTCTGCCTCTTTGGGCAAATCCTCCTTTTGTAGGGCCGCCAAATTCCAGAGTTAATCAGGCCGGTGTGGGGCTCTGATGGGTCGTGTCTGTTAGCTGCAGGGGTTACTGGTGTTCTGGCCCACGCTCAGCAGGAAGGCAGGGGCGTCTGGTAAAGGTGGTTGAGATGGGGGCCCTGCGGGGCTGGGAAGCGAGTGGTGACGGGACTTGCTGAGGGAAGGCCTTTGCGCAGGCCCAAACAAGAGGGAGGCTGGGGGTGCAGAGGCTCATTTGCTGGGGCTACCTGACATAACCCCCCTGCTGCTTTTTGCTACCAGCGTGCACGAATGTGTTGTGCGCGCTGCGCAGGTCTGTGCCTCCTGCTGCCTTACGCAGAGAGGGCAGTTCTAAACCCTGCCGCGCTTGGGTGTGCTGTGGAGGGCTCAGCTGTACCGAGGAGCCAGCTGGGAGCCTCTCCAGGGGATTTGCCTGCCTCACTTAAGTGGCGACTGGGCAGGTATGTTTCTTTTCCTGTAGCATCAGTGCAGGCAGCGAGGAGGAGCGCTGGGGGCTGTGAAATGAATCACCGCTTATTTGTGCTGGGCCTCCAGGTCCTACTGTAGTGCAGGCAGAGAGGCACGGCGAGGTTAAGTGAGCCCTCCGCTCAAAACCCTGCGTGCAAGTGTCTACGCTGTGTCCCTGGGCTAGGATATTCAGTGCAGGGATGGCCCTGCCTTACTGCAAAGCCGTGCAGGAGTTAACTTAGCCCATGGCTGTATCCTGGCTTAGCGGGATCCCAGGAGATTGCTATGGAGAGCTGCCGAAAGCTGTCCAACTCCAGACTGAAATTTACAGTGCCTGGGTGCTCTGGGCCAGCGTATCCCTTCCTGCAGGCTGAGAGCCTTTCCAGCCAGGTGAAGATCAGTGATGGCTGGAGCAGTAACAGCACTGGGGTGGCGTGAGGAAAGTGCGCAGACTCAGCCCTGACGTGACTTGGCCGATGAGCAGTACAAAAATCCCCACAGGCCTGACATCAGCCCTGTCTCGCAAGTGCCTCTCAGGGCATGTGTACAGCTGAGTAGGGGAGATCAGTATCTTGTGTTTCTGCTGGTTTTTTAGAAGTCCTCTTCAGCTCCAGACCTGCACCGGGGACAGCACCCTGCACTGTAGTTAACTCGCAGTTCACAGCTGCCGCAGCAGCGCTTTGCGATACAAAGCCCAACAGCGAGTCAGTCCGCGTTAGCGCTGCACAGGCCCCGGCAATCCCGCGTCTATCCGGCGGGTGTCACCATCGGAGAGCTGTTCCCTACGTGGGACCAAGCTCTGCTGGCCTGGGTGGCTTGGCAGAGCGGGAGAGGGAAGGGCTGGCGTTGGGACACTGGCGCACTGCTGCCTCTGCTACCGCAGGGTACAGGAGAGCAGCAACTATGGCAGGCTGTGAGCTGCTCTGGTGATTCAGTTGTAACCATTGCCTCCTGCTCACAGGGGCTATCTTTCTGTTTCGTAGGTGTTCTGAGAGAGAGAACGTTTACTGGAGAGCAGGTGCTCCCTTCCCCAGCTGCTGGGGGGGGGGGGGGGGGGGGGGGGGGGGC
>NW_008795382.1:2381795-2385535 GCF_000699145.1 Aptenodytes forsteri | reverse complement strand
CGGGTGTGTCTCGACCCCGGTGGGGGGGGGGGGGGGGGGGAGGGGGGGAGAGAGAGAGAGACCGCAGGTGAGACCCCATCACTCACTCACAGGGATTTCACCTATTACTGGGAATCTAAGCCACTATCCTGTGTACCTGGGGGCATGCTTCTGTCCCCAAGTCAGTCACACACAGAGACTTCTAGCACGGAGCTGCTTGTGTCCAGGCACCGAGAGGTGTGAGAATGCCTGATGAGAACGAGCTGGTGGCTCTTCATTAATCTTTGATCAGGACTGGCAGCAGCCAGCACAAGTTAGCCAGGCATGGGAAGACCAGCTGTGACTTGGCTTTATCCTTACAGGGCTCAGGATCCCAAATCTGCTGCGCTCAGGCCCACTTTCTAGCGAAGTCTAATGGCCTGCTCACGCCTGCTGCGTTGGAACGAGCTAGCACTGCTGCCCGCTGCTTTGTGAGTGTCTTCACTAAGGGTTGATGCCAGGGCTCTGCGCAGCGCTCGCTGCCCTTCTCCTCTGGTAATTTCCCCTGCTGCCAGGGAAACAAGACACAGCTTTTGGGCCAGGCACCGACCGAGACAGGCAGGGCCTGAAAGGAAAGGCTCGGCCACATTCCTAGAGGAGGGCTCAAGCTGACTGAGAAAAGCCGTTCTTTTCTCGGCCACTGCAGGGCTGTTTGTCTGCCCTGTCCTCCTGGTAATGTCTGGGCTTGGCCGTTGCTGTGGGCAGGGAATGCTCAGGGCTTTGCGTCTCCCTCCACAGCCATGCAGTCAGATAGATGCTGTGCATTTAAGGCAGGCAGAGCTGAGAATAGTGGCTGCTGCTTAAGAGACCTGTGTGCTCTTAATGTAAAGGAAGGTGTAGGTGGGTGCATACACCCTTTTCTTAACACTTACACGTGGTGGTGTCTGGCACAAGATACCACCACCCACCCCCAACCCCATTCCCAAGGCCAGCATTAGCTCTGCTGTCGGCACAGCAGGCAGGCTGGCCACGAAATAATGGAAATGAATTTTTGTCAATGAAGCTTAGACACAAATATTTATTAAGCACACACCCCCCTTCCCCTTGAGCTGTATTCACTTCTAATATATTAATTCATTTGGCAGATTATTTTTTAGAAAAAAAAGTACCTGTGGGTTGGAAATTCCCCATTAAAATGACATTAGCAAATGCACATGTAAAAAATAAATAAGCTCATACATTCAAGTATATGGCAAATAATTAACACCTCTGAAAGCTGAACGGTCAGATTCCAGTTCACCACCTGGCTGAGAGCTGCACAGGCCCGAGCCTGCAGCTGGTCAAGTCAGCTTCATCTTCGTTCTCCTCCTCTTTACAAATGCAAGCTGGGTCAGTACGTAGGTGGCTGGGCAGGTCCTCCTATCCCTTCTCCAGAGCTCTGACCGGAAGGAGGCCGAGCCTCGGCCAAGCAGTCCGTGCAGCAGGTGAGCGCTCCCTGGTAGCAGGTAAGATGCAGCTACCCCTCCACATTGTCAGTGCAGGCAGGTTAAATGCCCGATGAGCAGCATCACTGGTCTAAAAATCTTACTGCTGGTTGGAAATGTTTCCATCAAATGCATTTCAAATAGAAAGTGCTTGATTTGTTCTCTATAGGAACATATCTGCTTTGGCAGAACTCATTATGGAGTTTCTGAAGTCCAAGACAGCCTGTCTGGTCAAGCAAAGAAAAAATACTCCACCTCCTGAAGTGAGATCCCTGCTCCCCTCCTCCCTGGCCTTGCTTTTCCAACTGTTGCAAAAGGGGAAGGAATGAAAGTAAATGTAGACCCTTGCACTTGTGTGTGGGGTGGAACTGACTTCCCAGCCAACGCCCCAGTCGAGCTCTCGTGAGGCTCCATTTATTGGAGATGGATCGGGCAAAACAGGAGTGCTTTGCCGAGGGCAGCTCTGCTGGGGCCTGCAGGGACAGGGAGAAGCTCAGCACTGGTTTTGGGAGAAACAAGGGGAGGGAAGGGTTATTATCCCCGACTGCTGTTGGACACAGAAGGGAGGAGGGGATGGTTCTGCTTGCTCTCCTGACAAGCCGTGGCCAGAAGACTTTGCTGGCTCTCAAAGCAGGTCATTGCCAAATGCAGGCTTCTGCCTCGGGCACACTCACCTGCACACAGGACAGTCCTGCACGAGACTTCTGGCTCAGTGGCACCAGAAGCGATGAGCTGCCCAAGTTTGCCTTGTGCTGAACAGATGGGCAAAGGCTTCCTTCTTCCCTTCCCAGGCACAGGCCCCTGCCTTGGGCCTGCAGTTCGGGCTGCACAGCTGTCCTCTAGAGGTAACCAAATCCCACTAAAGCTCAGGGCGAGCAAGGCTTTGCTCCTGCTCAGGAGGTCCCGGTACAGCTCTGCACAGGACCGCGGCTGGGGAAGCAGAGGGGGTGTCACAGGGCTCACTGCAGAGTCCTCAGCAAACCTAAAATAAACTTTAAGGTGTGTTGGGACCATGACTGCGGCTGGGGCGGGGATGAGGTTTACAAGGACCGGTGTAGCCTCTGACTTGGGCTTATTTCCTCCTGTAGAAAGAACAAAGCTGAGCAAGACGTTCCAGGGAAGGATCCAGAGCAATTTGTGTCACCTCGTGATGCGGGCAAGACAGGAGGACTTCAAAATGGAAAAGATGCTCTTCCCTTCCCCCGTTAAATTGAAAGTGTTGTGGCAATAAAAGACATCGAGGCTGGAGTTAACTACCCACTCTGGGCTCCTCCTTTGGCTGACGGCAGAAGTTCCTGGATTTTTAGGTGATAAGCAAAGGGGCTGCCAAAGTCGTCTTCCCTCGTGCTGTGCCCAGTGTTACAGTGGCTGTGTCCCCTAAAAAAACCCCTTGTTTAAAAACCGTCCCCCCATCTGGTGGGCCTTCCTGTAACACTGCCTCCGCAGAGCAGCCAGGTGCGACGCAACGGAGGTGCGGCTCCCCACGTCCCTGGGGCAGCTCCTGGGAAAAGTCTGTGGTAGCGCAGGAGCGCTCGGGTTTGAAACCACCTACACTTTTTTTCTTTTAAAAAAACCCAAAATTAAGCCAAAACAACCCCCCCAAACCAAACCCCAGTTCTTAGCTGGAACCAGGCCTCTGCTGCTCCTCTCCGGCCTCCTCCTGGGCTGAGGCCAAATCTACCCGCTGCTCGTCCATGCGTTTGGCCTGGACGCGCTGGATGAGGCTGAAGAAATCTTCGTCCGGCATGGTGGGGCCACGGGGGATGGAGTCTGGTGGTGCACAGCGCTGGTCATCTATCCTGGAGGACTGCACGGGGAGGAGAACAGGCTTTAGGACAGAGTACTGACAAGACAGTCCTGTCATGGAAGTAAAGGGCTGGGAGCAGTGCCCAAGAGGCATCCAGAGCACACGTTCCCTATCCCGGGGCACGGGGCAGCGGGACCAGCAGTGCTGCACCCCACTGCGGGCTCCAGCGCAAGGGAAGAGCAGTGACCCGGCCCAGGGCTGTAGGCACTGCGTGGAAGGTGGGCTCTCCAGTCACTCTCTCGCTTGTAGAGCGGTGACAAAGCGCAGCCCTCGGTACAGGGTCAAAAGAAGGACCTGGAGGCAAAGACAAGTACCTGCCTGGGTGCCCAGGGCTGCAGGTGGGCAGCTGCTGGCCACAGCCCCTCCCAGCTGGGCAGGTGGGATCAGGGGATGGCATTTGCCTGTGTGGGAGAAACTAGTGTCGTCCCCCCCCCGGCTCCGGCTCGGCAGCCGGTTCAGCCCTGCCGGTACCTGACACTTCCTGAGCATGT
>NW_008795382.1:2370835-2381782 GCF_000699145.1 Aptenodytes forsteri | reverse complement strand
AACTAGTTTCCCCCCCCCCCCGGCTCCGGCTCGGCAGCCGGTTCAGCCCTGCCGGTACCTGACACTTCATGAGCATGTTGAAGAACTCATCCCCGGGCTCCTGGGCATCCCCCTCCACACGCAGGTGCCCCAGGTTGTTGTGTGTTATCCGGAGGCCTGGCAGGTTGCCCACGTTGGCACGCTGGTCATCCAGCCGTCTGCTCTGGGAGCTGGCGATGAGATCGAAGAATTCCTCAGTCTGCGGAGACGCCATTAAGGAGGACTGTGCTGTGAGTGGGGAAGAGGAGTACACACCAGGGTCACAGCTCTGCTCATGCCTGAGCTGCAGCTCTGCTGTCTGCAGAAAGTCCAAATCCTTCTCATCACCAAACTGCTGTTCAACCAACCGAGCTGCAGCCGAGCCTTACACGCTACTCCCAAGGGACAGGGGCTTTGTCGTACAACACACTGTGACTGTCGGTGTCTCCTTTCACCCTGTGTCGGGGAGCGGGAACAATCCCAGTGCCAGCAACACAAGTGAGCAAAAACCTACCATCAAAGCAACAAGCGTTAACGGGGAGCAAAGCCCACTGCCCCATCTCGCAACCACTTGCTCCCTTTTCTGAAGGCCGGTGCTATAGCACAGCCCTTGGTACCCGCCTCCCAAAAAGGCCTTGGGCTGCATCCCCGCAGTTGCCCTGCACAAAGGGCGAGCAGGACCGGCTGCGAGGAGCCTGCCTGCGCACAGCTCCCGGCCCAGCAGCCAAGGCCTTTAGCGGGACCCTCTGACCTGCCTTCCCTATGGGAAGCAGAAAAGCTCCAGTTCAGCAGAGTTGGAGTTTCCATTTCCAGCTGGAGTGCAGCTCCCCCGAGAGCTGTGCACGCTGCCTCCAGCACGCTCCCTGGCCAACAAACTTCTTGAACGAACACATCCAATTTATGGGGCTGGGCTGTGAAAACAGTACAGTACACTCCAGAGCCTGCCTCCCGCAACAAGCCTGCCATGCGCACACAAACCCATCAGGCAGCAAAGGGGGAAAGTAGGTGCCTTGGCAGGGTGGAGAGCAGAACCTCACGTACACATCTCCCGCTGCTGCACCTCCCATGAGGGGCTCCCTGCTATTTACTGCGCTTCAGCCAGCTCCTGGGGGACACCAAAGACGCCACCTCAGCCCAGAAGATCCAGTGCCCAGACATTAACCGCTGCCCGTGCGCGATCACTGTTGTTTCCAGCACAACTGCAGGCAGCTTCTGCTGCTGCTTCCACTCGGGTTTCCACCTCGAGCCGAGAGGCACCGCTGCACAGGGGCCAACCCGCACCTCGCTCGGGGCACGGGGCTGGGCAGACACCGGCAATTGCAGGTGAGCGCAGAGTTCCTGAGCGCTTGTGTGGCTCGGTAACAGGCACCCTGCACGGTCCCGAGGGCCGGGTATAATTACAGGCAGGTAATCGGCAAAGCCCAGGCCTGGCTAAGCCACTCACCTGGCGGCACATCCTTCGCAGGCCCCCCAGAAGCCCAGCCTTTTTGGGCCAGCTCAAGTAGAGGCGCTGCCGAGGTGAGCCCTGCAGACGCTCTGGCTGTCACGAGCTGCAGGACCCGCGTCACAGCACACGTGAGGAAAACACTCGTGGGGTCTGGTTCTTCTCATCACGCGGAGCGGAGCCAGCCTGGGCTCAAGTCTGCCGGGAGGGGGCTGGCACGAGCTGGTGGCAGGGGGTCCCAGTCCAGAACCTATACATCTAATCTATGCTCTGTAAACCCTTGGGGGGGCAGTACCCCATCCAGACACCCAGCATGCCTGGTACTTTCTAGCCATGGGGGTGGAGCACTGGAGGAGCCGTCAGCCCCCGCACGGCGGGAGCGCAGCCCCGCACAGGCAGTGACCCCAGCCTTGGCACGCCTGCTCTGGCTGGCATCGCGTTGGCACCACCGAGGGGCTCACGCCGGGCAGAGCAACAAGGGGACAAAGGGAGGATTTTCAAACACAGCACACGAGCAATGCCGGGACCTCGGCAAAGCGAGCGAGTGAGCCAGCCCCCGGCCCTGGAAACGCCTCTCGGGCAGCGCTCAATGGAAAGAGCCTGCTGGCTCCTGGCAGCTGCTGGGCAGTGAAACGCTCCCAAACAACAGACGCTGCGCTCGGGACAGGGACAAGCAAAAGAAAACCATAAGAAAGCCAGCCCGACTGGTGTTACTGTCCCAGTGAGCACAAAGCACTTGAGGAGAGGGTGCCCAAGCCTCCCGACACAACGTGCTCTTTTTAGAGCCCCAGCTCATGGAGTTGCAGAAACACATAAAAATCTCAGTGCTGGCACAAAGATGACTTTCTTCCCCTTCAGCTCACAAAGAAACCTCGAAAATAACATGTCTGAAAGGCTCAGAGACCAAACGAGAGCTGAACAGAACATGTGCCTGCTTGGACATTCTTTATAAAGCTTCGTATTTTAAACTGTCTCCTAAATTACACAGCTGTTACAGCCAAATGCACTTCTGTATCAGAAAGGTGTATCTTGAAAAAGCGATGCTCTTTCCACCCTATTTTTAGAAGATAAAAACCTGCTCACCTCACAGCCAACCTGCCTTCCTGCCGCAGCCTGACCTTCTCCACACTGCTCTGCCCTCGCTGCTGCCGCTTCAGCCCCTGCTCCTGGCACCTACTTCTCCGAGCAGTCTTGCGCTGCAGCTCTTGCCGCGCTCGGAGGGATGTCAGGGGTCTCCTCCTCTCCTGTTTGTACTTCGTGTTCATTTGGAAACCGATAAACAAATCCATTGGTTCAAATGAAGTGTTTTGAGCCCTTTGTGATGGTGCTTAAGCGCGCAAGTGTGACCTGTGCATTTCAGTGCTTCTCTCCAGCTTGGTTTAAACAAAAGACCTCAACACCGTATCATAAAAAAAGACACGAAACCGAAGTGCAAACACAGACCTGACCTGCCTTTCCTGTCCCATCTATTTGTCAGACAGCTTCCTCAATTTATCCCTGTTCTTCCTATGGATGAGCTAGCTGTCTGCCTGCTGGAGCTTCCTACTGTTTATCCATCCTTCTGGCTTCTTTGTTCTTACACAGCACCTATCACCACAGCATCCAAGAACTGTACAAAATCCAGAAGTTTTTCCTCCATGGCAACGCTATGAGAAAAACTGGCAATACTTTTAACCTGCCTGTGAAAGCCCATCCCAGCCCTCTGCATGCCCCAGCTCTCCAGGCTCTTACAAGGGTCCCTCAGTCGTGACCATCAGCATCTTCCTCCTGGAGATGCTGGCAGAGGCAGAAGTCCTCATGGCAACCTCACTGTTTGGAAGGCCAGACCTTCAAAAGATCTGTACTGAAAAAATCCAACTATATTTTGCATTTCTCTTGCTGGTTTACTCTCCAAGCCTTCATTCATATTCTCCAGCCTTTCCCTCAGCAACCATTAACATAAGAATGTTTCTTTCTTCCTTAAATAATGATGGAGGTTGCCAAAGAACTACTAAGTTCAGAGAGCTGAGGCTTAGGGAAAACATCAGAAGATTCACAGTAAAACCACAACAGCTGGCCACACCATGGGAGCAGCATCGCTCCCATAGTAATAGTGACTTATAAACGCATCGGTGCTTACATATCCGTTCTTCCAGGGCAGGGACCGGTGTGGCAGCTGCCTCTGCAGCCTCCGATGGGCATTCTTCCAACGGGCAGCGCTGATCATCCATCCGGTTGCTCTGGAACTTGCTCAGCAGGTCAAAGAAGCATTCCTCGTCTGAAGGGGTCCGGTTGATTTTCTGGAAAGACAGTAAAATACAGAAGAGAGTCAGAACGCCCCAAACAACTCCTTGTATCCAATTGCTCCGTTTGGCTTGGCCTCAGCAATGCGTCGTGCCCTCTCCTGGTCTGTTCAGAGGCTGGCTCCTGGCCGTGCCTGCAGCTTGCCAAGCCCCGCAGCCTGGACCCTGCCAGGGGTCACTGCTACTTGGTCCCTTTGTCCTCCTGGCTCTGAAATAACCTCTCCCTTTTTCTCTTGCCACCCTTCGGTGTGGACAATCTAACACCATCCTCCTAGAGGAGGCCACAGGCAGAGCATCACGAAGGTCCCCTCTCCCGCAGGGACCCCCCTCTTCACACCCTCGGTGAAGAGCTGCTCTGCGACTTGTGCTCCGTGAGAGGGGTATCCGTGGAGAGCTGTGGTCCCTCCAACAGCTCCTCCCCCTCCCGGGGGTCACCCCAGAGGCTCTGGGCACTTCCACAGCCCAAACTGGAGCCAGGCTCCTACCAGCGAGCAGATGAGCCTTGCGCAGAGCAGCCTCCGTTGCTGCAGAGCATCTTGAGCGCTCAGAACAAACTGGAGGCTGAAAGGGAAAAAGGGGAGGAAAGGGAACAGCATTCATCCTGGCACAGCTCCGCAGAAAAGAGGAGCTTCTGGGCTGGCAAATGGGTGGGCTCAGACAGAGACCACGGTCGGGAGCACGAGGGACGAGGGGGGACCGCGCGGACGCCCTGGCTGAAGTGGTGGTGTGTGCCCAGCTGAGGCTCAGCTCGAGCTCAGGCATGCCAGCACTCAGCCGTCCTTTCTAACCAGCTAAATTTAACCTTTGCAGGCCACTGCCCCTTGCACTCCCAGTGCTTCCTTTTGGTGCTCCTGTGTCCTCAGCACACCGCTTGTAACAGTCACCGAGCTGCAAATGCCACAAAATTATAGTTTTTCAGGAAAACAGTTCTTGCACAAGAGCCCCAAATAAGCACCTTGCACTAGACAGTGATATATTTAAGTCACACTGCAGAAGGGTTCGCGTTCAAGGCAGCCTCTGAACAGTGCTGTGTTGTGTCCAGTTCCAGCTCAGAGAGGGGCTGCGTGCCCGGTGCTGGGAAAGCAAACCCAGAGTCCTTCTCTGGAGTGGCCGGTGCAGTAAGAACAGCAGATCCTTCCGAGGAGCCACTCAGAACGGGATATAAAATTAAACAGCAGCAAGAGAGGCATCTGCCAGGCTCAGGAAGGGTCCCTGCGTGCTGGGGCTCAGGAAGGGTCCCTGCATCTGGTGGGACCAGATGCTGGAAATAACACCACAACAGAAACCAACCAAAAACTCCTAACAACCGGGTCTGCCTGTGCTGAGCTGTTATCCAGAATGGGGCTGGGGAAGGCCAGTCTGGGAAGGGGCACTGGGTCCCTCCTGGGGAGCAGCACGCCCCACCGGAGAGATGGAGAGAGCACAGGGAGATCTGGCCCAGAGCGCTAGGCCTTTCAGCGGAGAAAGGCTGTTCATGAAGCAAAGCCCCTCTCCCAGCTCTGCTGGTGGCCGTCCTGGGCAGCCCGGGAGCCCTCCCTCTCCTACCACGTGCAGTGCCGTTCCCAGCAGAGAGCCCTTCACCGGGACAGAGGCATGCGAAGCCCTTCAAGGGAGGTCTGCAATGGGGAGAGGCTTGTGCTGACAGGGTTAAAGCCGCAAGTTGGATTCAGTAAATGAAGGAAAACAATTTTCCTGTATGCTAAGCGAAGCAGATGAGATGCACTCAGTTTCTATTTAGGGCAGCGTCAAAATTAGCAGCGGGCCAGAGAGGAACATTAGCAATGTGGGAGCTGATCGGGGAGGGGAAAAACCCCTCTCACCTCTTTCCACGTGCCGATCCACTAATGAAACAGTGGCTCAGATGGACCCTCTGAACCATCAACAGTTGCACCTTGGAAATCAAAGCTTGCTTGGGCTTGAACTACATCTATCACAGCTCTGCTATGCTGGTTTGCGTGACCCAAATTTCAGGCTAGAGGAGGAAGCCGGCTCATTCACACCAAACCTCCCTCTAGCTTCCCCGCAACCGCACAGAGTAAATCAGAGCAGTTGCAGGTCCACAGGAGAAATTTCACCTTGCAGGGAGCAGCTGGGCAGCGCATTGGTCAGAGCCCCCCAGCTTGGGGCTTTTCCCCCCGAGAGAGACCAGATTCCTCCTGGGTGCATCCTGCCAGGGACCCTGCAATTTCCCGTGCCAGGATCTCTGCTCAAAACGTGCCCGGGAGAAGAAAGGATGCTCTGAATCAGTAGGAAGAGCAGCCGGTGCATGCGAAGTGTGGGACAGGGCTGGCTGCATGTCTGGGTACCTCCCAGTACGGTGGCACCCGGAGGGGCAGGAGGCTGATGCCCACAGGCCAGTGTTAGGGCTTGCATGTGCTGCGCCAGCCGGGGACATTGGGTGCCGCAGGGCCCGCGGCAGCACCCGCTGACACCAGGCTCGCTCCAGCGCTGCCCCAGCCAAACTGCGCCCCAGGCCTGCACCTCTCTAATTAAAATGCCCAAATATGACAAGGCATGGAGCGCTTGGCTCCCTCCACTCACAGTCTGCTCCTGGCCCCAAGGAACGAGCTGTGAGGGCAGATGGATGCGTAATCACACCCCGGGGCCCACCGTCTGCTACCGAGCCGTGCTTGCCCAGGGCGGCACATCCAGGACGTTCAGGAGGCTTCCTGAGAGCCAGGGCATCCCCTAATGGTGCCAAGCAATGGTCCCACAATAGCACAGACACACAACAACTGGTCTCCACGGGCCCAAGACCCGGATCCCTAAATGGTTCCTGGGCAGCAGCTCTGGTTTCCAGCCCCAAGATCACTTCTCACCCCACAGCTGGTGTTTCCTGCCTGGCCTCATCACCCGTCCTCCACCTCTAGCACTACAACTGCACAAATTCTGCCAACTGTTATCTTCCTCCGGTCAGCCAGCCTCCATCATGGGCAAAGAGGCAAACCAACCCCTTTTGCACTGGGCAGAGGGACCCGGGGCTTTTGCTGGCACTTGCGGACTGTGGGCTGCCGGCACTGCAGAGATCACCCCCAGGACAGCTTTGGCTGCAAACATGCTTGCCCTTGGCACAGGGCATGGAGACACACACACCTCTCCCCACGTGGGGACAAGGACAAGCGTGGAGCCTCTGCTCCTGCTCCCTGACCCCCGGCAGAACAGGGATGGCCACCGTCCCAGGCAGGTGGAGGCCCCGTACCTGGGGGTCAGAGCTTTGTTCCCGTTTTCTGTGAGTGGTATTTCCACCTGGGCGCTGCTGGCTCACCGGAGAGCTGAACAACCTGGCTAAGGACAGCCTGGGAGGCAGGACTTGCTCACCTGAAACAGGCCTCCCTCACTGGAAGGCATCCAGGCTTTTGCATACATTTATTTGCTGGTGGATGAGCAGGCTGTTTAACCTGCCAGGTTGGATCCAGGATGTATAAAACACAGCTGAGGTGTTGGAAAGGCAGCGAAGAGCAGCTGCGTCTCCACGGGCCCAAGACCCGGATCCCTAAATGGTTCCTGGGCAGCAGCTCTGGTTTCCAGCCCCAAGATCACTTCTCACCCCACAGCTGGTGTTTCCTGCCTGGCCTCATCACCCGTCCTCCACCTCTAGCACTACAACTGCACAAATTCTGCCAACTGTTATCTTCCTCCGGTCAGCCAGCCTCCATCATGGGCAAAGAGGCAAACCAACCCCTTTTGCACCGGGCAGAGGGACCCAGGGCTTTTGCTGGCACTTGCGGACTGTGGGCTGCCGGCACTGCAGAGATCACCCCCAGGACAGCTTTGGCTGCAAACATGCTTGCCCTTGGCACAGGGCATGGAGACACACACACCTCTCCCCACGTGGGGACAAGGACAAGCGTGGAGCCTCTGCTCCTGCTCCCTGACCCCCGGCAGAACAGGGATGGCCACCGTCCCAGGCAGGTGGAGGCCCCGTACCTGGGGGTCAGAGCTTTGTTCCCGTTTTCTGTGAGTGGTATTTCCACCTGGGCGCTGCTGGCTCACCGGAGAGCTGAACAACCTGGCTAAGGACAGCCTGGGAGGCAGGACTTGCTCACCTGAAACAGGCCTCCCTCACTGGAAGGCATCCAGGCTTTTGCATACATTTATTTGCTGGTGGATGAGCAGGCTGTTAAACCTGCCAGGTTGGATCCAGGATGTATAAAACACAGCTGAGGTGTTGGAAGGCAGCGAAACCCGTCCTCCACCTCTAGCACTACAACTGCACAAATTCTGCCAACTGTTATCTTCCTCCGGTCAGCCAGCCTCCATCATGGGCAAAGAGGCAAACCAACCCCTTTTGCACCGGGCAGAGGGACCCAGGGCTTTTGCTGGCACTTGCGGACTGTGGGCTGCCGGCACTGCAGAGATCACCCCCAGGACAGCTTTGGCTGCAAACATGCTTGCCCTTGGCACAGGGCATGGAGACACACACACCTCTCCCCACGTGGGGACAAGGACAAGCGTGGAGCCTCTGCTCCTGCTCCCTGACCCCCGGCAGAACAGGGATGGCCACCGTCCCAGGCAGGTGGAGGCCCCGTACCTGGGGGTCAGAGCTTTGTTCCCGTTTTCTGTGAGTGGTATTTCCACCTGGGCGCTGCTGGCTCACCGGAGAGCTGAACAACCTGGCTAAGGACAGCCTGGGAGGCAGGACTTGCTCACCTGAAACAGGCCTCCCTCACTGGAAGGCATCCAGGCTTTTGCATACATTTATTTGCTGGTGGATGAGCAGGCTGTTTAACCTGCCAGGTTGGATCCAGGATGTATAAAACACAGCTGAGGTGTTGGAAAGGCAGCGAAGAGCAGCTGCGGGGAGCGACGGGGAGCCTGCTGCCACTCTGCTCTCCCCTCTCCCTGCAGCGATGCCGCCCCAGGGAGCCCCTCCGCTCGGCCGGGACCGACAGCTCTTCAAGAGGGGTCAGGGAGCCCAGTGCTGGGGCGGCCCCAAGCCCCTGCCTCTCCCAGGCTGCAGGTCGCTGCCCTGCGGAGCACAAATGCACCTTATTTCCTCTCTGCTAAACTCTCACTCATGCTTAAATAAAACCTTCGAGAGTCTCTGGCCGAGAAGGTCCTGGGCTGCCTGGCTCTGCCCCCCGGGCACAGGAGCGCAGGGCACAGACCACCATCTCATGAGGAAATCCCTCAGATTGGCTGCTCCGGATGCACAGGTGAGGCCAAGGCTGAAGCGATCCCAGGCAAAGCAAAGTCAGAACAGACTCCTGTGCCTAAACCCCCTTGGCCATTTTCACTTGGATTCAGGAAGGCCATTAAACAAATGTCGAAGGCCTATAATTGCAAGAGCTAAAACACTTTCCACCTCCCAACACCTGAAGCCACAGCCCACAAATGCCCTGCAGGGTTTCTGCCCGTGGACGCTGCTGCCCACCAGTGCCGGGAATCGGCAGAGAACATGTTTATTTCCGTGCTAGTTTTACATGGTGTTCCCATGCCTGAGGTCCCCAAGGGTCACTCCCTGGCAGGCAGATGGGGGTCCTCAGGCCTGGCCCCACACACACATCCCGGGCCAGGAGCAGTAAAGTCCTTGGTCAGAGCAGGGCAATGCCACTGGCACCATGGCTTGGGCTTTCTGCTCCACGACACTGCTCCCGGGCAGCACCCTGTCCCCAACCTCGCTTTGGCACCCGAGCAGCCCATACCCACCGCTAGCTCCGACTGCATTGCCCCACCGTGCACCGGCACCTGCTGCTAGAAATACCTTCAACCGAATGGCTCTGGCGATGGTGGCTTTTCCCACAGCTTCCTGCTGCCCCCACAGGGCTTAAAGTCAGCTCAGGCGGAGCTGGAGGGCTCCCCAGGAAGCAGCGGCAGCCAGGGCGGGATGCAGCTCTCCCTGCATTCGCTGCTGAGCCCCACCAAAAGCCTGTCCGATTGCAGCCGCGTGACAACGCGCTCCCAGGTCGCTCTGGGACATGGCTCCAGAGGACCCATGGACCCCAAGGACCACAGCAGATGACTTCTCTGCTGGCAGAGCCATGGCATGTCCCCCAGCAATTCCTGCTGCTGTCACGTGCCAAAAGCACCTGCTGTACCATCCGTGGGTGAAACATCCCCTTCGAAGGGAGCACTGCCCAGCAGACCAAACCGCAGATGCTCTCATGGGCCCAGACCCTCATACCCAAAGGGCCAAATGTTGTTCCTCCATCAGATCAGCTTCTCTTTTTGCAGCTGGTGTCCCCACGGGGCGGTGGCCTGCCTTTGGTCCCCCTCCTCTCCTCCAGGCTCAACTTCTTGCAGACCTGCCCCAATGCAGCAAGGACTTGTCAAGCTCAAGGACTGCTCACTCCGGCTTCACACAGCCCTCTGAGGGGGACGGCGCTGCCCTACCTGCAAGCAGGACCCACTGCCCAGCGGCAGATGGACCTCGGCAGGTCTGGCACAGCAGATCCAGCTCAGGAGCTGCTGCTCAAAGGTGGTCTGGCTCTGGTGTGTGGGCCAGGTCAGGGACAAGGTGAGGACAGATGCAAGTTCAGGGATAACACAGCAGTTTTCACCACTACTCCCACAGCAGCCCCTCAGAGAGCACTGCCTTGGCATTTAAATGTGTCCACCACTGATTCCTCCTCCTCCCCTTATTTCAGCAAGGAGACAACCTAGAGGTGAAGTGACTTGACCATGTCCCGCAGTGATGCAGTGGCAGAGCTGGGACAGGACCCAGTGATCTGTCCCCAGGGCCAAGCTCTTGACTGCAGACAGTTCTTGGAAAAATTGCGCCCCTTGTTCTAGCAGGCAGTTATCTGCTCAGGGCCTGGCAGACATTCATCCCAACACATCTACGCCCACGTGCCATGCCTTATCTCTCTCTCTCTCTATAAACTAGATGCATCACAACCGCTTACCTCCTCTCTTTTCAAGGCAGTCGACCCCCAAAATCACCAGGCAGGAGCAGGGCTGGGGTGGTGCTGGTGACTGCCAGTGCTGGGAGCACTTTATCCTGGGCTGCCCCGCTGCCTGCCAGTCCCCTGCATGCAGCTTTGCTTTCTCCCTGCACCACCCCAACACCTCACCCCAGAGGAAACCACCGCCAGGGGCCAGCACACAACCCCAAACCCCATCACCTCGCAGGTGCATCAGGCACTGAATTAACTTCCCCACCTCGTCGTTTCACCTGGTGAAAGGCACCAGAGGGGAGGTTTGGAAAGAGCCTCCCAGAAGGTGAGGGGGGGGGGGCTGGAGGAGAGTTGTGGAAGGAAAACC
>NW_008795382.1:2313574-2370694 GCF_000699145.1 Aptenodytes forsteri | reverse complement strand
GGAATGCCCCCCGAAGGGGGGGGGGGGGGGGGGGGCTGGAGGAGAGTTGTGGAAGGAAACCCCTAGCCAAAAGCCACAGCCTGTTTTACCGGGAGGTGAAATGTCTGGAGCATTGTTTCTGAGCTCAGGAGTGGGACTCTCCCGGTCCCTGGCCACCAACAGCTCGGTGCTGGCTGGAGTCTCCACTCCTTGATGATACCGTCATCTTCAGAGTCAGAAAAGCTGTTGAACTTGTCCAGTCTTTGCTGAGGTCAGCACTTCCCTTTCAATGCCAATCCTTAAGCACCGCTGCCACGGTCCCTCCGAAAGGCAGGGCTGGCCAGCAGACACCCCGTCCTCCCCCAGTAAGCACAGCCAGGCACGGAGAACCACCAACTGCACTCGCCACGCAGTTGTAAGACATCAGCAGACGCCCGAGCAGTCTGTGCGTTGCTTGCATCTATTTCCCAGAAAGTTGCAAAAAATATTAATAATAAAAAGTTCAAAATGAAGCTACCTGCAAACTTTAAAAAAAACAAGCATACACAGGCAATATCCAAGCCCTGGCCCGAGTAAATCTCTCTTCTGTATCTCTGTCTCTACCTCCTTCTCTTACCCCCGACCCAGCCTCTCATTTCAGAGGACAGAAGGGAAACAAACAAAAACCGAGTTTTACTTACTGACCTCAGCAGCCAGCTCTTCCCCAGGCTCCAGCTTTTACATGTCCACGGGCAAGAACGACCTCACCTCACAGGGCAGAGGCTGGCGATGCGGGGCGGCTGCTTCGATGCTCTTTAGCTACCACCAGCAGCCAGAGAGAGCTCTCCCCAGCTCCGCTCCGGCTGCCGGAGCAGAGATTTATGCGGAGCGCGCAGCCATGTGAAGAATGTCGCCAGCACCAATGACCCGCTGGGTGCAAGATGCAGCTTAAAGTGACAGCCCTGCTTGCCACGCTCCTCCTGGAGTCGCTCGGGTGCCCTTGCACGAGGGGGTGGACTCCAGCAAAGCGCTCTCCTCTCTCCCTCACCTCGCTGCCACGATCCCAGTGTTATTAGATGATGCTCTTAAACACACAGTAGAGCTATGTGAATATTTAGCTTTACTTCCACCTCCTCACCTCCTACCCACCACACACACTTTACCTTAAAAATAGATTGGGATCAATTTTCCTAAACTACATCTGCAAACACAGTCAGCTCTACAGGCACGCGCACCACGACAGTAAATGCACTGTGCACATACAGACACAATATGATCAATCAGATTTAAAGCACCAAAATATTGAAGGACCATTTTTAGCTCCTGATAGTCCTCCTGCTCCTCATATTATTAGGTACGGGATCCTTTTTATCCTATTGCAAAAGGATCTCTTAATTTAAACGTACCACTGTTTAACAGAGGGAAATTTCTAATTGCAACAAGGTTGAACGTGGAAAGATGGAAATGCTATGCAACAGCCAAAGAGCTGTTCTTACCTCCCATTTGTGAAATGTGAATATGAAATGTGAATTTGTGATTGTGAAATGGGTCACTGGAAAGAGAAGCAGATTGCCAAAGACTACCTGGCAGGGCAGTGGCAAAGTGGGGACAGAACCATGTTGGCACACTCGGCTCTCTGTCCACACTGTCCTCTTACACTTCATTCTCATCTTTCATTGCAAAAATAGGAAATTTCTTTATCCTGAACAAATGCAGCTTTGGGGGACTGCCTGTGCCTTTCCACACCAGTAATTTATTTCCAGGAGTCACACAGTAATTAGAAACGTGGAAACTATGTGGGGCCTGAGATCAGGACTCCTGGCTTGGTACCTGGCCCTGGCCCCCCCTCGCCGCCAGGCTGGGTGCAGGGCATGGCGGGTCCCAGCCCCCAGCCCCCTCCTATCCCAAGAGGGGCTGTGAACCACACAGATGCATAAAGCATCTCCAGAAGGAGAGCAGCAGGGCTGGGGCAGCCATGAACTGCGAGTCCATCGGTGCCCACGAGGCCGATCTGGCTGACGGGGAGGGGGTCAGGCTGTGCTTAAGGGCAAACACAAGCTCTGAAGCAACAAGTGATAAAACGCCCTGTGCTGACGAGACACAGGCAGAACCACCGTGGTGGGGACGCTGCAGACATGCAAGATGGACCCCCTGGAGCACCAGTGATGCTGGCCAGGATCTGTCCTGTGGGGCAGCCCCATCTGTCATGTGCCAGGAGAAGAGGCCAACCCTCCATCGCGCAGGACCTTGCAAAATCCTAGTATCAGGACAGGGCAGGCAAAAGGCAATTACTCTGCACCTATTTTGTTCTAATGCCACAGGCTATGGAAGGCAAGAGACAATTGGGAATCGGCCTCAAACTAAGCTGCTGCCTGGGGAGCTCACATACTAAACTTCAATTTAGTTTGTGATTTAATTTTTAAAAATGCTACAGCAACTGAGGAGGGAAAGAAGGGGCAAGGAAGGACAAGGGGCAGGGCACAGCTCACCTGCCTGCTGTCACGCTTGATGCGGGGGCAAAGACGCTGCCACAGCTTGCGTGAACTTGAACGTCTGTGCTGTGGCTGCTGTTTCCCCGCTGCCGCACTACTGGGGGACTGAGTTAAGGGGATATTTTGGTGGAGAGGGGTAGGGGAATGAACCAGAGACTCTGCCCCATATCCAAAGAGCTGAGTCGACTTAGGACAGCTATGAAAGGGGGCATCTGAAGCTGGTATTGAGGGTGAAATGCAGAAGACAGGTATGATACAGGAACAGAGCCCACACACAAGAGGTCGGTGCTTGGAACAGAGGAAACGACTTTTTGTATCTGGGTTTAGGATGCAGCAAAGAAGAGCGAGTGAGATGTCCGTGATCTGCAGAGACACCACCTGCAACTGCAGGTTCCAGCTCTCGCGCCAGGGAGCTGTGAGTGTGCACCCGAGTGTGCCCGTGGCACACGTGTGCCCTTCAGCGTGCTCTGCAAACTGCACAGCCACAGCCCCTGGGGCAGACCATACACACACTGCTCAAACACAGGACGTGCGCACCGCGCTTCCCTTGTAGGATGAAATTATCACCCTTACTTGGACTGTTTTCAAAGATTTTTTTTTTCCTTTAAACAACTCGCCCACTCATCTCTATAAACGCCAGTGCTAAAAGCTGGTTCTGTTGTTAAGATTTCAAATAACTTGGGTTTTATTGTTTCAAACAAAATCAAAATAACTCACCCACGCTCCCTCCTTCCCTAATACAGTAACTGCTGACCTGTTGGGAGCATGCCCTACTGCCACACGCGGCTTAAATCCACGCCTTTGGATCAATAGCAGGGGACAATAGCGTTTTTTATTTTATTTTGAGACAGAGCGTGGCGTGCCTGCGTGGGTGTCTGGCTGAAGTGTTACTGACACCTCTGCTACTTGCAGTGCCGTTCCGACTGCCTGAAAGCTAGTGCCACTGTGCTCAGATTTGGCCACTTTGTGCAACAACCTTATTAATACTGGGTTTACACTTTTTCCCCAGCTACACAGTAATCTACCTTGAAATCACAAGTCAGGTAGCCAGACCTCACTCCTGAGACCAGTGCATCCATGGCATGGAAATTATGTCTGGTTTCTCTTTGGGAGGCAATATATTAGTCAGCATATTCGAACAGACCTCAGAGAGCTACAGCAATACTCTGTAGTTAACGTAGCAACTTTTCCATATAGGTTTTGACAGCATTTACCATGCCAGGCTGGGTTTCCCTGTCACCATTTAATAGAAACACACAAGCCTAGATTTAGCACTTGAAGCTTAAATTACTAAACAAGGAGACAAGTTAGAATCATTAACATTCCAGGTCAGTCTCTCTAGTCTATGGAAGGAGATGGGCAGCTATAGAGGTCAATCTGGCCCGTCAAAAACCTGGAGGATCCCTTAAATACCAAAACTGGGAGTGAACTTGAACTTCTTGCTCGAAACAATTCAGGTTATAGGCAGATGCCAGCAAGCAGAAAGTTTTGGAGTGTAACCGATGCTCACCCTCACACAGAGCTGCGGTACCTGGCCGTGCACACCGTAACACACCCAAGCAGCAAAGCACAATGTTTTAGCTGAAACTAGTTGCAGTGATTTACTTTGCAGTTGGAGGGGGGTGGAACTAGGACCATGCTCAGCTGTTGAGTCTCAGCTGAGCAGCAGTAATTTGCTAAACTGAAATAACTCCATTGCTTTAAAGGATATAACCCATATTCCTGATTAATTAGCGCAGAAGCCAAGGTTAATATATAGTCCTCAACTCCCAGTCACCTACTCTATCCACTAGACCGCACCACCACCTCCCTACTCCAGCCCTACCGAGGAGTAGGAGGTGATGGAGGAGACAGGTGCCTATAAGCCCGCTGCCAGTGAAGGACACGCTCCTCTTCAGCGATGGAAATGATCCAACGCTCCCCCAGCAGCAGATATGCCCTCCTCCCCACAATATACTGCGCTTGGTGCATCCGAAATTGGAACCTACTGACAATTTGCTTTGAAAACGCTTTGTAAAAAAGCCTACTTGTCTCTAGATTGCCAAAATTGTGCCGCTTTCTTGAAACATACTTTTATTTAGACACCTACTTGCTCTTAGCACAGCGCTGTTTTAAAAAGCAGCTGAACAGATGCAGCACCTTTACGAGGGGTGGTAACGATCGGGTGAAGTTACCATGTGGATCCGCACACACCCATCTACATTAGCACCCATAACGCACATCTAACCTTCATATAAGCACCCTTCACTGCAGCAAACGCCCAAATCTTAATTATTATTTACTCCTATTCCAGTAATGCCTGAAGGCCGCACTCAAGATCAAGGCCTTGTTATGCAAGGCACCCCGCAAAACAAAAAAGGGCAAGATGAAACTGCATCCCGTTTAGGGAAGGCAAAGACGGGGAGGCTGATTTGCTCCACATGACAGTGCCCAGAGAATACTAGGATCCAAATGGCTTTAGATACAGGCAAAAAGTCCTCCCAGGACTTTTCTGCACATCCCAGGGGAGTTGCACCTCCTGCACCCAAGCATATTCAGTGGTCTCACTCTTTGCTGGCTCTCAAGAGAGGGCTGCACGGATCTGCAGAAGCTGGTTCCCCCTTCTCCTCCAGCATATTGAGCACTGCAGGGAACTGCAACTCTCTCTGTGGCACACGCACCACGATCCGGGATGGAAAAGTTGGACCCATGGGATCGTTCGGGGCCCTTCTCTAACTGCACATCTCTCCAAGAAGCTTCCCCAGCAGTCCCTGCACATGAAGCACTTAACTGGGTTCAGCTCTCTGCCAGGTTCAGGCTGCAGCCTTCTAGGGCCGCAGGGGGAACAGGAAGGAGCCATGGGATCTGAAAAACCATTATTTAGGCTTTTTTAGATTAATTGGTGTTAATTGCCTTGGGAGGCTCAAAAATAGCAGTGCTAATGGGAAACGTGGATGCAGGCTGAAGGTGAGGTGTGAGCAGCAGCTCGCAACTGCCACATTAACCCCGGACGCAGGTTGTGCCCTGCCCAGCAGGCAGCCGGCAGTGACTGCCAAAAGCAGAGAGACCTTCTCCTGTCCAGCTGGGATTTGCCTGCCTGCACCTCTAACCCTGACATCCCCCCGCCCGCCAGCTGCGTTCACACTCATAGAGGGGCAGAGGGAGCCTTCCCCTGCTGCCACGATAGTTTTTTTATCATGACAGCTCCAAGAAACAGCACTTGAACCTTCCTCATTTCAGGCTCCTTTGATTTATGGATTCACATCCTTCTCCTTACTCCTGCAACCGTGGAGGACCCTCAGCCAGCTCCTAGGGAGCCTCAGTTTCCTGCACCTAGTCCAAGCACAGACACAAGGACAGCCCAGAGAGACCCCGAAACCTCCGCTCACACCAAGGCTATCCTAAATCCAGAAGAGAGGATCGGCAGTGGATGGGGCCACGTCTATCCATAAGCAGTGGGCTAGAGAACAACCTACTACCAGAGGAGGTTACTGCCCATCGCCTGGGTCGTTGAACTCTCCTGCCTGACTGCAAATGAATGCTGGGGATGGAGCTGCGCTGGCGATGAATGAAGGCAGCGGGATGGCCTCTGGACAGGATGCCCAAGTGACCACACGGGACAAGCTGCTCACAGGTTGAGATCTGGCCTCCCCAAAGCTGGGCAATAACAGACAAAAGCCAAACTTGCCCCAACGTTGTGCTGTGTTTGTGTCTTCTGGGAGAGCCTCCAGCGTCATAGCCCTGTCCAGCAGCTGGTAACAGCTGCTATCAAAGATAAGGTAAAGACATAACTGATCTGATTATACAGGCTCCTGCGCTGCTACAGGTCTGTCCTTAAATGAAGCCCCAAACTCATATTATTAGGGTGCATTTCCCTGTTTTTTAAATATAGCTTATATAAAGAGAAACACAAGTTACTGGTACAGAAAAGATTATCTACGTAGACCCACACAGCATGGCTCCAGCAAGCACAGCCAGACCACGTTCCCTTCCCAGCCTCAGTCCACACAGAGAGACTGGCTGGATCCATCAGGTGCTCCCTTACAGGCCAGATCCCACCAGCCACGGCTTGGAGCTCAGCCCCCGGCACTGATACAGGTCACTGCTGGCACCCCGGCAAAACACAGGCACAGCCATGCTACCTCTTGCACTCGCATTTGCCTAAGCAAGAGATATTCACGCAAGAAAACCAGACAAAATCCCCAGTCACTGGAGGCCCCTGTGTCATCTGGTATCATCATAGCTCCAGTGATTTAAGCAGAGTTATGCTGATTTACATCCAAAGAGAACCTGGACTATGATTTTTTTTTTAAGCTCTTCTGGCATGTGCAGTTTATTAAATGTGAGAGGCCGGAACTGTGAACGTACAAAGTGCCCCAGGCACGGCAGAGACCCTAGAAATGAATGAAGAGTTCCAGATTTTGAGAGAAGTCAAACATTTGGAGTTTTATTGCTCTGGGTCTGGCTCCGATTCATCCCCCTTTTTAGTATTGTTCTCTTTAAAGTGACAGTTTCTAGGAAATGGTGAGTATAACACCTCTTTTACTGTCTCATACCACTTGATGGCTAACAATTTGCCTGGAGAAAAGACTGTGCAAGGAGGAAAGCAGACCTCAATTATGGCTTCAAAGTACCAATAACTGAAAACTCAGTTACAATGAGTCAGGGGAAGAAGAATGTATTTCAGTAGCTTGGTTAGTCAGCTCCAACCTGGACCACTGGACTAGCCGGTCTGCAGACCTTCTGTCGTAATCTCCAGCAAAGGTCTGCTGGGGGACCTTGGACAACCAGTTCAGTTCTACCTCCTTCCTAGAGCAGGTTCCTCTGATAAGCGGCTCTTTCTTAAAGTTTTCTAGCTCCAAAACTGGCCTCCACACCTAGCCAGTTATGGATGGAATATGGGGTCTCAGATATGCTTTCATACATTCCCCTGATCCTCAGCCCAAGGGATCTGAGAAGCATCCAGACCTTGGGTCCTTCGTGTAACTTCTGCACAGCTGAGGGCTTGCACAGCCATCCTTGCACACAGGGCAACCAGTACGTTCTTTTTTCTGCGTGTGGTTGATGCACAAGCACAGGCTTGTGTTAAATCCTGCCTCCTATCGCCTTTCCACTGCACAGCTTTGATTCACAACCTGACCTCGGTCTGGGAGGAGGAAAATCAAGGGACAGGCGTAGTGGGGAAAAAACAGAAGGAGGGTGTCCCAGCAACAAGAATATCCCAAAGGCAGGAAGATAAGGACTTCAGCTTTATCTCTGGGACCTTAAGCACTGAAGCATCTCACCGAGGACAAGGCCTAAGGGCTGACACACAGGCAGCGATACCTCTGCCTTGCTTCTGTTCAGAGCAAAATGTGGGTAGGACACTGCAAGGGCAGCTCTGGGACCAGCCCTGAGCAAGCAGTCCTCAACCCATTGCTGCCCCAGATAAAGGATACTGATTATGCTGTGGCCCATACAGATACCAGATGCCCTGCCAGCATCAGTCCTGTCCCACAGAGCGCGTGGGAGTTATCTGCCCCTTTTAAGTGGTGACAGGTTCTTTTTTCTACTTAGCTTTTGTCCTCCATGTTGTCTGCAGGACAAAGGGGAGGGAATAGTTAACACTTGTCCTGTGTGTTGCACTGCTGCACAGTGCACCTTATAGGGGTCATTTCTCCTGCTTCAGCACCCAAAAGGGTCAAATATTGGCAGGTGACCCAGAGGTCACAGTCTGGCCTTTTCCTGGATTAAATTAAGAAATGTCAAAACCATTCACAGCACCTTCAAGGGCTCCATAGCAGAGCAGTCACTTTCCCACAACGAAAACAGCATCACCTGAGAGTCTCTTCGGTGCTGCAAAGCCCATTGCTCTGAGCAGAGACACCCCTGGGACCTGGCTGCAAAGGGCAGTTAAAGCAGCCAGTGCCCGTGACCTTCTCATAAGCAAAAGCTGTAGGTAGAAGAGATGATTGCTGCTTCTCAAATCGAGCCAGGCAGCCGTTTACATTGTGCCCAAGGCATGTAAGGCAGAGTCTCTGGGCTCCCAGTTTTGGACTCCACAGGGGTGGTTTTAAGGAAGCTTCCTCTGGCCACCCAGATAAGCAAGGCAGAGGATGCAGATGAAGAGCCTTGGACTGGCACTACATTGACTGTTACTCAGCAGCAGAGCGCAGGGAACCATGCACAGCTCTCTGAAGACAGCTGGTCTCTCACAAAACCAAATCTCAAGTCACAGAGTCGTCCGAAATGCAGGTGCCATCCCCAGTGAGGAGGGGGTTGCCCAGAGAGGTAACTGCAGCATTTGGCCCCAGCGCTCCGAAGAACCAGGATGACTCCTGCCTCACCTCTCCCTGCCAGGGACGCTGCTCCCTCCCCACGCACTCTCCCAACCACACCTCACCAGGACCAGCTTCTCCTCCGTGGGATGCCGAGGAGCCTGGCAGGTAATTCTGGCTTTTACTCCAACTGTGTATGCTAGCCTACCTCCCAAACCCGCCCCTCTGCACGAGAAAAAGTAACTTAATGAAGGATCGTAAAACCATAAGCCTCATGTAACTGCTTGTGCAGCCCCAGCCCCGCACACTGGAGCTGCCCCTTGGGAAGGGTCGTGCCTGGGTTCAGTCCCCCAGGCACGACACTCGCCTGCAGCAGAGCCTGCAAGGCCCAGCTCTGCCATGCCTCCCTCTCACTCACACACTCTCATTGGATAATTACAGAGAAAACCAAGGCAAATCCCAATTTTAGTGCCATTATAAAACAGAGAGGGGGAATTCATTACCTGGCAGCTGTTAATATTTAAGGAAGAAACTGATAATTTACCTCTGAGGCAATGAATGCAGCACAGGGAGCGCAAGCCAGAAAATGCTATTGCCTCCCCCCACCATCTCTGTGCAGTTACTTTGCAGAGATTTTCTATCTACCTGTTTATTTCCCTGCCTCCCGTGCTAGCACCAAAGTCCCAGTGAGGAACAGCGTGTCAGGGCTCTGCACTGCAAAACTCATGAGAGTCTTGGCTCTGGCTCTGCTGTCTCTGCTGCATCTCTAGATTTGGGAGAGCGTTTTTTAAATCTCTCCTGGCTCATGCAGCATCTGTGCAATCAGCCCACCTGAGTCAGAGAAGAGGAGCTAAAGAAAAGAAGGGCCCTAGAGCTTAACAAAAAGACTCATACAGACATATGGAAAGAAAGGTCAGACAATTTAAGATGACTCTGGGGAGGCAACCAGATCACTGGCTGCTTCTCCAAACATCCCAAATCCCTGGAAGAGCCTCCCGATACCTGTCAGACTCAAGCCCTCTAGAAAGTTTTCTGGCACATCCTGCCTCCAGCTAGGAATTATCTCAGCGCAGCCTCTCTCCCAGGTCCACGTCTGCCCAAAGCACTACAGAAGGTCCCACAAACTGAACAGGAAGATAAAGCATTACAGAACAAGCCGCAGCTCAGTGTTTACCTGCGCAGTTCCAACAGGACTGACACCAGCACAGCAGCCTCCAGATGTCATAGGAACAGTCTTAAATTTAGCAGCAGCCGCCTTCCCTCTCCCTGACTCTGGCTTCTCTCTTTGTCTCCATCCCCCCTTGCTCTCAGATTCTCGAAACACCAGAAAGTCTGACCAAGGATAATGGCATAATTACACCCGTGCAGTTAAACAAAAGGTAAAGGTGGTGGGATAAAGGAGGGTGTGCAGGTAGTTTACACATCAATGAGACAAAGAGAAGTATTCATCTTGAAAAAGAGGGAAGATGCACAGACAGCCACCATAGAGCAGCAAAAGCTGCCTGGTGCAACCCCCCACGTTCAAGCTCCTGAGGGACTGCAAGGAAGGATCAGTTTAATCTTCTCTCAAACCATACAAGACAACCAGGGAAAAGATGCTTTGGGGCCAGAGCGCCAGTGTCTGGGAGGAAGCCCCCAAGGGCTCTATTTATCCTTGCATCCCAGCATCCATCTGGCCAATTCTGCAGTGCACAGTGAAGTCACAGGGGATGGACGGGGGCACCTGACATCCTAGCGCTGCCTGGACAACACATGATTCAGCAGGGACAGGCAAGACCTCCCTGCCCGGCTCTGCCACGGATGCCACGCTGCCCTCCGGCTCTGCTCCCTGCCCAGCGACACCAGGAACTGAACTCTTGTACTTGAAGGCCAGGCAGAAGGTCAACCATGAGCATCTGCTCTGTGCATTGCTCCTGCAACCTGACAATCCCCTAGTAAATCACGAGAGAGAAAACCATCAAAAGAGCTCCGGCAACCTGCCTTTGGGGCGGGGGGTATGATCTACAAAATTTTCCCTTCTTTTATGGTTGCTTCTCACTGTAATCATAAAAAAGGTCTTATAAAAGTATTTGTCCTAGGGAATGCTTGGCGATGCAGCGTGCTTGCCAATTGTTCGGTGTCTAAATACATCAGCAACCCATTTCTGCAAGTCGTCACTGCAATCAAACACGGCTCCTCTTTTTCTTGACTATAAATGGTCTTTGCTGAGGACAGGGTGGAGGACAAGTTTGAAGAGCAAGGAAATGCTCCCTCAAGCTGATGCACTCCCCTGGGAAGAGGAGAGTTCAGATGAACAGGACCATTTCTAGAGCACGCATTCCCAAGGAGGGGAGAGGATTGGGTTTGCTCCTTACCTCTCTCCATGGTTTTTGCTCCAGCTGTTGGACCTTGACCCAATAAAGTGCTTTAGCCCTTGAACTCTGGCACGTGCACAGTCCCATTGACCTCAGAGACTTTAGCTTGGTGCTGACCTTAAACACAAGGCCCAGAACTGGTGTAGGTCCCCAGCACCTCCCCAGGCAGTCTCTTCAGGAATACACAGGCCCTCTCCTTTTTCCACAGTGGTTGCTCTCTCAGAGAGGGGGGGTGAGGGACACACAATCTCTGATATTTCTGAGGTGTTAGAAAAATCCCATCCTTCTAGTAACCCTCTAAAATACAGCTGTTACCAAGTCAGTCAAGAGCTGGAGCATTACAACCTTCTCCACAGCGGAGAAGAGGAGTTAAATTTATGAGCAAGCCTTTGATGTCTGCAAGCTTCATGTGGTACAAAACCTTCTGCTTTGATGTTACTTTTAAAAGAGAGGAAACTCAGAAGGTGTGCGGTGCACGAGTCCCAGGGAGCACTCGGATCTGGCTGCCCACAACTGCAGGCACAGGGACCGAGCTCTAATGCAGCTACTTTTGCTCAGGGCTCTACTGCAAGAGAGAAAATGTGACCAAACGCGTCTCACCCTCACCAGCTTCTCCCAAACCCACCTTTGCTCTGCCTGTAGAGAACCAGGCACTCACAGCCCTCAATATTCCCACGGGAGCTCCAGACCTGACCTCAAAGGTGAAGAGGACCCTGCCCTTGCTTGTCCCCCAGACCCAAACAGTGCCAGTCCCTCTCCTCCCAGCGACCACCAGCCATGGCTGGGAAATTCCGCCACTTCACGGGGCCATAGGAGGGGTAAGGAAGCCCATCTCTCTGCCCCGCCAGCGATGCAACTCTCCTGTGTGAGCTCTCCATCGTGTGCAACACCAGCATCTTGCACAGGACCGGCAGGAAGGTCTAAGCCACACGGAGGGACCTGCTGTGGGCCCTGGCACGCTATCCTACCTTACGCAGCACCTGGGCCATGGCTTCTCCTATCCATCCCAGCATCCCCACGGCTTTGCCAACAGGCTGAGCCCTTCTCCCAGGGCCCGACAGAGCTGCCACCAGGGACAGGCTCCTCTCCATCCCTGAGCTCACTTCGCCTCCCTTCACTTTTCCCTGCCTCCCCTCCCCTGTCCTGCCTCCTCCCATGGGGAGTTTCCCAGCAGCTCAGTAATTAGCATCATCATCACCAATGCTAATAACACCACCACAGCTCCTGCCATCCAAAGCTCAAACAACTTCACAGCCATCATCACGCCTCTGTAACCTCCCCAGGGTAGGCAGGGAAGCAGCATTACCCCATCACACAGATGGGGAAGAGGGAGGTAAACAAGAGGCAGTCGGTGGCAGAGATGGACAGCGAATCCGGGAGCTCTGACTCAGGCACCGCACCTGCAGGACCTCCCTGTCCCAGGGAGCTGCCCGCTGCAGTAAGGCCCCTTTGGAAGGAGGTCAGTGGCTGGGTGGACAGCAGGACTTATCCAGAGATTACATCACTTGGCTTGGGGCCTGGGAGTCCTGGGACGAGTTTTTTTCCTGGGCATCCCCACGCAGAGCCTTGGTTCCCCTCTGCAAAGTGACTGTGGGAGGGCAGCATGCAGGATTGCATGCGCAGTCTGAGTTCACGCCTTCTGAGGGGACAGCGGGTATTGTGGCATACCATAAAAGCACCTTAAATCAACCATTAGAGCTCACCTCTAATTAAGGACTTGCTGTTTACTGATGGATTAAAGAGGATTTTTGCTTTGAGCATTCAGAAAATGAGGAATCTGGGGGGATTCTTGTCTGAACAGTCTGACCAAGGAAAGCTTCTCTCCCATCTTGGGTGGGGTTTGCTACGTTTGATTTAAAAAGTCTCACATAGATGGGAATTACAGCTTTTCAAAAAAGTCCACCCACACTCCCATACAACAGACCGACGTGACCCTGGTAGCCCTCTGACAGACGGGGACAAACGCAGAACACAAGGCAATGGGTTGCTTCGCTTTTGGCAAGTACCTGCAAGATGACATTGACTTTAAACGTTCTGAGGTCTGGCCTATGCTACAAAGTCAGGCTGGCCTAACCGTCAGCTGGGAGCACGAACAGAAAACAAAATTCACCTGAAGTGACCCAGCCTTGTTCACCAGAACATACTGCAGAGACGTTCTCCTGGCAAAAGCCCTTTCTGGAGGGTATTTCATGTGTGGCGGGGCACGGTCTGAAGACAACCAGCTGGTGTAAGCCATGCGCTGGTGGGGCTCTGCTGCCTGCAGCAGGGGTGACGGACCATGTATTCCTATGCCTGGACAAACGGCACACACGCAGCACCACCAGGCACTGCAGGGATCAGGGCAGAATTTCAAATGCCGCCTCAGCCTCTCCAGCTCTGGCTTCTGGGGAGCTCCTGGACTTCTGAGGGTGTTTCAGAAAACTTTAGGGAAGGGGATATACATACACCTGCCTTCACTGTGTGGGTGCACAGGCAGGGGCAAAACCTAGTTGGGGGCTCTGGCCTCCTTGGCAAGGAAGGATGGCAGGATGCCCCACTGAGAGCAATGCTGGGAGGCTTTGGTGTCCCACCTGCATTTTGCCAAGCAAACTTCCCTCTGCCATTCAGAGCATCTGCCTACAAAGACCACAACCCCAATCATGCTACGTAACTCTGTGTATCTACTGGCCTGAAGAAAAAAAAACAATAAACCACTTGTCACTGTCATTTTTATGGGATATGGACTATGGTCCATTAGATACCAAATAAGGGGCACTCTTTAAAACAAGACAGGCAGTCACCCTTCTCCAGCCAAGAGCACTGTGGAGTGCATTGATCTATTCTTTCTTGGGATAAAACAGGACATGTTTAGTGTCTGCAAGGAGGAAGATGTCATTGTTTTTCCACACACTGCTGCTCTGCATATCCTGTTGAATTCACTCTACGCTGTTTCACTACCATGTGCACCAGGCATGCCTGGAAACTGAACTAAAAATGGATTCTCAGGGCTCAGCTCCCAAATCCAGAGCAAGTAGGGAGCTAACACACACACTGCAAAGTCAGGGCACACAGGGAAGAGGCCTTGGGAGAACAGCTGGTAAAAGAATCAGACTGCAGCAGTCAGGTAGAGCCTGAGCCACCCCTCTGCAAGAGCGAACCCTGGGCTTTGCATCCCTGCTGCGCAGTCCCCCATCCCCTGAAGGGTGGGAGGAACAGCGTGTCCCTCGCCTGCTCACACACTTCCATCAGAGTCAGGAACCAGCATGTACCCCAGGTGTCTGAAAGGCACCTCCTGCGGCTGGACTGCGTATGTCTACACTTGCTCTTTCATGGACATTCACCAAAATCCCACGTGTACTATCACGAGGTCGCTGGTGGTTGGCAATGTCCCATGGGGCTTTTCTTAGACACAGCCTATGTACTCACAGCTACACTCCTGAGGAATGCTTTTTGCCTTGCTTTTGGATGGAGCATGACTTTTGTTTGGTATCTGGTTGAACGTCTGAGTTAAAAATACAAGGCTATTTCTGGCAGAAGTGTTTGGTTTTTTTTTTCTGCCTTTGTATTGCCTTGGATGCCCCTGTGCTGCTGTCCCCTTTCTGGCTCAGATGAGCTTTGTTTTCCTTCTCAATGATCATGTTTGCACCAGTGAGCAGTAGGAAATGCTTTTCCTATTAGAACATTTCCATGAGCACTGTTGGGAATGAAGAATGAGTTCAGAGAAGTCTTAAAAAAAAAAAAAACCCAAAACCCAGTTGGTGTAAAGATCCTGTCTCCAGTGGTCAGAGAACTGAAAATCAGGAATGTCCGTGGTCAAAAAGGGATGTGTACATATGCACATGCACACAGGTACAGCAGGACATGTTCTCCCCGTGGACCCTCAGATGAGGAACAAAGGACTCAGTGCTAGAAACACTTTCAAGCATCCCCACTCTACAGACAGGCTTCATCCCAAGCTCTGCAGCTCAGACCTTTTCATACCTAGCGTGAAAGTATTTTATTTTGCGTTTCTTAAATGCCAAGAAAAAAATAGGCCTATCTTTCCTGACTTGGATTTATTCCATCTGGAATCACTGCATGATCACAGGACTGTGAAAGTGTGTTACAGCCTCAGTATAAAGCAAGAGCCCAAATACTTTCAAGAACCTGTGCAATCATTAAATCTTTGCTGTTATGCTCCATCTCCTGGCAGCAACAAGCTGAGGACTTGGGGCTTCTCACTTGAGATCACTGAGTTCAAATATCTCCAAGCCCCCTCCCACGATCCAGAAACATGCCATCGTTTGTGGGTGTCCTGTCTCCAGGACTGAGAACAAAACCAACTGAGCTGCAGGAAACCTCCCCAGTACATCATATTTGCCTTGTGTCACAACAAACATCAACACAACCAGAAGAAAGAACAACTTAACAAACAGCTCAATTGTTTAGGCTAAAGACATCAAAAAGGCACGCGGAGAGCTTTCCAGGACACGAATCCCCACTACCTTCCAGGGAGCCAAGCACAGACTGAGTCAGCTCTTCAACACCCAACACAGGACTTACTGCATGCCAGTAACCCATGAATCACTGACATCAGGGCCAGCTCCTCTTGCCAGCTTCTGCTCTTTAGGAAGCATGCTCCACCTAACTTCCTTCCAAAGAGAAGCTCCTAAACAATGATTTTCTATCATCTCTGCCTAATGATTGATGAATTCAAAGAGACCACTCTTCTGCACATTGCCACTCCGGAGACCATCAACGTGATCAGGAGATGAGAAGAAACAATATCTAAGGTCCCAGATTTGGCAAAGGCAACCAGGATTTTTCGTTGCTCATCAAAAACCTGCAAAGGGCTCTGTTTCTTGAAGGCAACAAGCCCACTCCTCATGAACCCCAGGAGGCTGATCAGGATCCACACAGCAAGGGCTCCTAATTGCTGTGTTCTTCTGGAATTCAAGGCATCACATCCTGACAGTCCCAAACTCGGGAAAGTTCAGGTCTAAATTCTCATCCCTCAAGAGAAGGTTACCATTGTTCTGCTTAATGGACAGTGAAGCTGAGGCTCAAGAAGGCAAAACTATGTGCCTACAGTTGCCCAAACAGTCAACAGCAGAGCTATATGCAGGCTCTGTTTTCCAGCCAACAGACCATGTTGCCACCCCTATACCAGGTTAGAAATGAGGCAAGAACAAATATGCTATAAGAAACTCCCAGATCAGTACTGGAGGAAAAAAACATCTTCCTACCGACTGCAACACCTGGACTCTGACTTCGCTGGTATCCAGTGGCGATGTACTTGAGCCCTGGGACTTTCTCTCTGAACTGGATTGGTGCTCCCGGTATTTCTTTGACCTTGCAGGTAATGACAAGAACTCTTTTCCAGAGATCTTCAGGTCTCCCACATGATGGCTGTCCCCATTCTGGTCCTTGGGAAAGCAAGAAATAGTCATTGCAAAAATTGCCTGTCTCAGGTTTATGTGGAGATCTGTTGGTAAGTGTCCACAGAGCAGGAGATGCACAGAAGCAAGAAGTTAACGTGGAGTTTAGATGGTGTGAGTTGCCACTCATGACGTGCAGAGTTAAATGAGGAAATCTTGTCTATCTCCGCAGCAGGTGATTTTAATGAGTGGAGAGGAAGCATCACCCAGACAACACACAGTAGTCAACTTCTCCACAGGGAGAAGTCAAGGAGAAGTAGCATCCTCTTAAAAAATCCAGGTATGGAGGTAGAGACACGGCTAGTTTATTTACAGGCATAGGGAATGATGGACAAAAGGTCCAGAAGCAGTCACTGCTGCTAGTGATTTCTGGCAACTGCACTCCTAAAAACCTCTTCCAAACAGAGCGGCAAGCTCATCTTGCCCAGGATACCAAACTCCTGGCACAAGTCCCTCCACTTGCTGTATCTTCACTTCTTCCCAGCACCCAGCCATGCTGCAGCCCACCCTGACCCACGGATAACCTGACCATGCCCCAGGGAACACAGCTATGCTAGATGCTCCACAGCATTTCCTACCTCTAGGATTTGGCTCCCAGCACACACAGAGCATTGCCTGCCTCAGTGTCTCCCTCTGGCTTCAGCAAGAAGGGCCCTTACCCAATGGTTTCCTAAAAGGCAGGTTAACACGAATGGTTGCAGTCCCCATTCAGCTCTTTTGCCAACACTCATGCTACCAGAAGCATGTGCGAACCACAGGGTAACGTGACTAACTACAGCAGATGGTTACAAGCAGTCCCCTGTTCTCTCACTGCTGTCCTCCTTTGCTCTCTTAAATGCTTCTGCTCAGTACTCCCATAGACACATAAAATACAGGATTATCACCCCCGTGTGATGCATGGGGAAACTGAGGTCACAGAAATTACACATGTCTTGAATTCTAGTTTTTGTCCCTTCTCACTGCAGCGCCTCACTTTGCTTTTCCAGGCCCTGCCCCATGCCTGGCTCCTCCACTCTCACCCCCTTCCCGTAAGACGCACACAGCTCTATCCCTTCTCTGTCAAAAGACTCAGGTTAATGGCCCTGCCTGTATTATCATAACAGCCTCATTACTGCTGTCATGCAGATGAGGCCCTCGTACAGAAGCACCAGGAGGAATATTCAGCATTTAGCTCTAAAGACGCTTATTAAAGGCACCAGGCATTTTACATGTAACCGGTGGGAACTGAGTGCCTAAACCTGCTTGATGCTTTGGGCTTCGGTGTTTCCGGGCTGCAAACCACCTCTTTATCATACATAAAGCACTGAGGAGACTCCCCCCAGGGCGTCCTCACTGCAGCAACTATATGCAGGTGAAAGAATCTTGAGCACAGCTCAGGAGACGACCCAAGGGCTCACGAGGTTGGGATTCAAGGGCACGTACACCGAAAAGCCATGGATACTGAACAGGATCTGAAGTCACAGCTCACCAACAGCACAGCACGATACTGTAGCCAAAAAGACTTTTCCATTCCTTGCAATACAAACAGGAATAGTGAGAACAAGTAAGGAGAAGTTCATTTCCCTAGATGCCATTGATGGGACCAACTGCAGCCAGGCCAGCGTCCACATGTTGAAAAGCAGCCACAAAAGTGGATTTCAGAACTGGAAAGAAACTGCCTTATGGTGCCTTACTGCCTTAGAGCCCTCAAACTGTTCAGTTCGTGACAAAAAGAATAGATGACTCAATTACAGCACATAAGCACCTTCAGGGTAAAAATCAGCATGTGATAAAAGAGATTTTTAGTCTGGCAGAGAGAGGAATAAACAAGAACCAATGGCTGGGAGCTAAAACCAGAGAAGCTCAAAACAAGGAATAAGGCACAGGTTGGAGAGAGCAGGATGATCAGGGAAGCGGCGCTCCCACTATCTGCTTGGGCATTCAGAGCCGACGTGGGTACGTCCTGGCAGATACACTCTGTCCAGACACACAACTCCATGCAGAGGCATTGGACAAGAGTCCCTGGCCTGCGCGGTAAGAGGAGTCCCTGCTGACTTGAAGGCTATCTCTGGCAGAGACGAAGGGCAGAGAGGGTGAGACAATAACGAGAGAGTGCTGGAAAGATCACAGTTCACTCCACTGGTTTATTCTTTACAATCTTATCACCCTCACCATAGCAAGTTTGAAGCAAACAACCCTCTCCCATGACTGTAATCACCTCTCACTAGGAGCCGCAGCAGGGCAGTTGCATCCAAAACACTCTCTCAAGGAGAGGTGAACTTGCACACACCCCACAGGACCACCGCAGGGGGAGTAGGACAACTCATGTCTGACTCCACGGTTAAGGACTACCTACAGCTCCCGTTTACTCCGTCCTCCCTGTGAAATCCCTGAAATCCCATAACCCTGCCTGAACTATTGAACGAGGCTCAGCTTTTACAGCAAAGAGTAGGAAACCAACAGCATTAACAGCATTAGCAGCAAATCACACATCAGCAAAACTCTCCCTGCCAGTCCTCTGGGGCACGCTGCTCCAATGAGGATACACAATCGAATGTCTCCCTGACATCGGGCATCGCTGTCCCTGCTATCAGTGCCCCAGAGATGGAGTCGCACTGGTTAAAGCAGGTAGGAGCCAAAATGGCCAGTGGGCAGTTGGGAGAATTAATAAAAATACATCAGTGCATTTGGCATTTAACTCCCAAAAAGAGTTAATTCAGGGAGGAGCTTTTGTCTGGCCCTCCCAGTGCTTACTGGAATGTTTAGGCATTCAAATGGTTTTGCAAGCCTGAGGTTATTTTTCATTGACCATCCGCACCTACCTGCAACTTGGGCCAGTATTTTCTCTCTGTGACACTTCTGTAAAAGGGGAAATGCTCCCTGGGACACTTCAGAGAGCTGTGCCTGGGAAGCACTGGATAAACGTAAATTATTTGTGCCAAAGATATTCCAAAAAGGCAGAGCATGGCTGAGCCCCATGGCAGCACCAGTGCCTGCTGCTGGGCAGACCCAGCGATCCTGCGCAGGATTTTCTGAGAAACTTAAATGATCCCTGTAGGTAGAAAGGCTCAGTGCCTCCCAGCTGACTGTAGAAACAGCCTTTGCCCCAGGGAGACTGAGAAAATGCTGATGTGCTTAGATCTGACATTTCCAGCAGCGAACCGGAGCAGAGGCAACCCGTAGAGCCCCTTGGAACAAACCCCTCCGCCTCCTGCAATGCACCATCTCCTGCTTCTGACCTCTCCTTCCCTACTTGTGCTGAATGCAGCACTCCACTGGGCTAATAAGGCACTGAGATTTGCCACCAGCCACTAAAGGGGCTAAAATACTAACGATTATCCTCTCAATAAAGGGCTGTTTTTTCAAAAAAGCACAGAAGTGGCTTTTTCAGCTTTCAGTTGTTAAGTGCCTTTTTAGTTAGACCAGCTGTTCCTCTCCTCCAAGCTCTCTAGAAACCCTCTTTGGTTAATCCCATTGACTCCAATGGTATCTGCTAATTGCATACTTCCCTGCAAATGAAGCCAGTCAACAAGCCGTTAGAGATTCTTACTGATATTTAATCTCTGAGGCCAGACATCTTTGCTTACCTTTTCAGAAGGGAACTTCAGGAGGTCTAAGCTGTCCATGCTGTTCCTTTGGAGTCTCTTTGGCCTGGCTCCTGCAAAACAACGCACTCTCGCATCAGGAGGGTGTCACTCACCGACAGCACTAATGTCACACAGATAAAATTCAAACCAGGGCAGACCCTCCGCTCCTGTTAACTACAAAGTCAAAAGGACGAGATGCTGCAGCTGTGCTGTCCTTGAGATTCAAACGTGGTTTTTTTCCTCTATTGTTTTGGGTCTTTTTCAAAACACTATCACAGCACAGTCAGCAACAGCTAGGGCTGCGTGAAGGTTTTGCTATCGAACCAGTGGCTGGGTCACACTACGACTCTGATCTCAAATGAGGTCTCTGGAATTCAGGAGTTACAAACCCCATTCTAAACAACAAAAGTTAGAGGACTGACATTGAGAAAAATCATAACAAAAATACAGTTTAATAAATGTGTGGATTTGTTGCTTTATCTTCATGTTTTTGACTTAAAGAATGTATCTGGGACGCAGCTTTGAGCTTTTCTCTACAGTCACGAGGGCTGGAAAACTAAGCGAAGGAGCAAATATTTTCTAACTATCATAGGCCCAGCCTTAAGGGGAGCAAAACCTTGCCCTAAAGCTGACAGAGAAATCAGATAATTTGGCAGCGTTCGTTATATTTATTTGAGATTTCATAAAATTCATTTTAATGTAATATTCTAGAAATAACAGAGTGGGTGAAACACAGTTCAGCTCCGACTCCTGCTTTCCAAACTTTCTTTACCTCCATGTCTCCCTCCAACCTGCTTCCAGCTTCTGTTGCCTTGCTCACTAACACAGCCAGGATTTACAAAATGGCTCTGGGATGCCTTCACCACGTCTGGGAAAAATGCTGCCCTTTCACCCTCCTGCTCCCCTTCCCTGATCTTTCCTGAAGGTTCGGTTTAGCTGAGCACCACATGACATCCCACACCAGCAACACCAAACAGGGCCGAAATGAAAGCCTTGGACTCAAGGTCCTGTGACAACTTCCAAGCTTCAGGGGAAATCCTGGGGGAGGGTGAGTGAATGCATGTGAATTGAAACCCATCCCCATGCTGAGCCCTGAGAACGGAAACCACTGAGCTTTGTGTGGTTCCTGCAACAGCAAACTCACCAAACCTAAAGATTCCCCAGTTTCCCACCACCACCTAACAACACCGTTGCTTATGTTACGGCAGCCCCCACGGACCCTGTTCGAACCCAGGGTGCCACTGAGCGGCTCACTGGACAAACTTAACAAGAGAGAAGGCACAAAATTAGTAAACCAATTCAAGACTGACTGTAAGCAGAAGATGGTGATTAAATGGAAAAAGCCACCAGGTAGCAGGGATTCCTGCACTAACACACATCCAGCTCAGCCAGGGCTCCAGATGCGACCACAGCTGTATCTAAACTATAGCAACTCCAAAGACGCTGCTGCTTTGAGAAGTTCAACCTTGCTCAGCTTCATGAGGTACAAAGAGAAGCTCAGATCAGCTGGGACTTCACTAAGGGTCATGCATATATATCACATCTCAGTTATAAATGAGCTAAAGTTAATTTCACTGCCCCTTGCTACTTCTTCGCTACCCTGAAGTGATTTACTTCTTGCAGCCATAAAGACTCAAATGAGCAAAATGTTTCTGCACATTTCTGTCTCTCTACTCCAAAAAGCACATTAGCACCAGCTTCGTTTTAACGTGACTTCAATTACTAGGCTTTGAGTTCAGAAGGGACTGACATCAGGGCTAGTGAATAGGTGCAGAACAGATATTGATGTGAATATACCATAAGACCAGAGAGCAAGGAAAACACATAATGATACGCAGTTGCCATTCCTACCAAACTCTACCCCCTTTCGCACCGCAAAGCCAGTTGCTCACTTGGCAGCAGCTCAGTAACAACAGGATTTGATCCCGGAAAGTCAGCGATTGCTGCTGACACTGGTGAGGGTTCAGACACAGGGCTGCCCTTCCTTTGGAGCAGGCAGGAAAAAAAGACTTTGCTGCCCTCAACAAAGCAGGCAGAACTCTTGATTTTACCATTTTTATTCCACTCTTTGCTTATGTTTACTAAGATATCTTATCTAAGGTTTCTTATGTTTGCTAACATATCTTAAGCACCTCCTGTGAGCAGGATGGGAAAGGCTCATGCTGTTGGATACCAATGAAACAATATGGTTATTTGGTAGCTGAACACATCTATTATCACAGGCTGGATATGCACTCAGCCATGAAGACGGATGAAACAATCAAGCCCAAGCCCTTTCCCACCATAAAATGGAGACGGCTGCACCACTCTCGGTGGGCAGGCATAACCCCCCACTCTCCCAGAGACACCGGTTCACTCCATACAGGACTCCCCTTCCATGTGCTAAACGCCACCCAAGCTTACACTCCTCAGGGGCATCAGTGATACCAGTTTTCAGCTGGGAGGACCCAGAGCTCTTAAACAAAGCTGAGGTCCTGTACCAATTCAGTAGGAGACACCCCACACCCAACTCCCATCGCTCCACCACGCTCCCACCAGCAACCTGTGGGCATCAGCACGGAGGAGGTGGCTGTGCGGCGGCAGGGCTGCCACCGGCCCCAAGTGTCCTCCCATGCTGCCAAATGAGCAAAGGGTTTTCGGCTGCTGCCACGTCAGTCAGGCAGGAGCTCAGCGAGGAGAAGGCAGCCACGCGTTGTGCCCGGTGGCTCCCGGTTACGCACGACAACATTCTGGACATTGCCATAGCTGCTCATGGCTCTCAGCTTCCCTCAGAATAACCTAGAGTCTTATGTGTGGAGCAGCAAGGTGGGTCTGGAACAAAAGACACCTCTGAACACTTTATCAGAGGGTACGTTTGGGTTTCAAAGCAATGCCCAAGAAGTGAGGCCAGCATCTGGAAGTGAGCATGCGTCACAGCGGCTTTTAACGGCCACTTCCAAGAAAGCAAGAAAGAAGTGAAGTGTGTCTGATTAGATAAACACACATCACTTCCAACAGCCTGGAGTCGTTAATTATACACCTCCGTCCTCAGGTGCTTTTGTACATTTGCAATAGCATTAAACCGCTAGCCAAAAACCATTAATCTCTGATCTGAGAAAACCTGCCTTCCCCTTTGTTAATTTAATATACGTAGTCAGCTGAGACTACCCCAGCAATTAGGGCATACAGAACAATTTGTCTTTTTCAGTTGTTTTGATGCTGGCGTTCTTCTATTGCCATGTGGATTTCACATTCAGTTGAGCTAAGAGAGGAAGAAGTTAGGAGTCGCAAACTCAACTTCTAGAGCCATCCAACTCAGCTATTTTCTTCCAGAAGAAAACACAACCAGTGCCAGGGCCAAACGCTGGTCTCGCAAAAGCCCACAGTTCTGCCAACCCCACTCACCATGAGCTGTCCCGCAGGTGGAGCAAGCAGCGCCATTAAAATGGGCAGCTAAAAGAATTAAGAGGCTACCTATCAGTCAGGGCTATCGTAAACTAGATCGACACAGGCAGCAATTCCCACCACGCTTGCGGGAGCTTCTCCCCCTTACTCCACAGCAGACAGGCTTGGTAGCCTGCACATATTCATCTTCCAGGAGAGCAGAGAGATTTCCATACTCACGAGCACCCCACGACAGAAGTCATGCCATTAACTTTCTGTCTCCAACCAGGACATTCCCTCAGGTAGCTCCAGATGTAACTTTCAGCCTCCTCCAAGTTATTTTTCCCAGAAATACTTTCAGCACAGCCTAATACTCAGCAAAAGTTCAACTTTGCCTCTTTCTCCCCAGTGCCGATCAACAGCGGCAGCAGCAGCCGTAGATGCAAAAGACTGAGCAGCTGAAAACCTGGGTCTGGTTCTCTGGAAGGTTTTTTCCTCCCTCTCCAGTATTTATTGGCATGTTTACCAAGCCTACTACAGAGTAACAGAAAACCTCAGGGGCATTTCTAAATGCTTTCTCTGTCTTTAAGGTTTACTGAGGTCTCTATTAGAGCAAGTTGAAACCTTCTTGTGAACATCAGCTGAGCAATGCTACTGACTGGCTGTATTCATGCCTTGTTTTCCTGGAGCTCCTCGGATGTTGTTCTTGTCAGTGCTCAGGCTCAAGGTTGTTGTTTCTTTTTTAAATATTTTTTTTTCAAAATCTCTTCCCACCCGTGATCTCAACACCACCATGAATCAAGGGTGTTTGGTTTGTTGGGGTTTTTTTTTCTTTTTTTTACATTTTGCTTTTGCAATTTGGTTCCCGAGGCGAGTTTAACAGTTTTCACATTCCTGTATTTTAAAATGATGAAGCAGTCGCCTCCCTCCCTGGAAGGGAGCAATGAACTCCAGGGAGGGGGGAGTTTACTGCAACAGAGCAGAGGGAGATGCTTGTATGGTTGCTCGCGTGCATATGAGACATCTTTGCTTCCTCCAGCTCCTTCATATCCCCCACCCCACAAATACTCCCTATTCTTCTGTCTTTGGAACACTAACCCAACATATCTGCGTCAGATACCCATCTTTTTTCTCTGTCTCACATCCCCACCCTGCAGAGATGGTGATGGCCCCTCTGTACATCCTTGCGCTACTTGTGATGACATGGATACAGGAACCTTCACCTACGATCTCTTCTTCACAGCCAGAAGTTGATAGTGCATGCTCCCTGCTTTCCTTGGGCTTTTTAAGCTGGTCAGTGTAGAGTGACACTGGGCCCTGCATGTCTGATGGAGAGGCTAAACCAGAGAGCTGACATGGTGTGTGCAGCAAGCACAGCATCTTACCCCCCCATTCTTCTCCTGTCCCCTTGGTATCTGTCACCAGCTCCAAACTGCCTGGAAAGGCAGGATCAGTATGGTCTCCAGAGGGAAGGACTCTATTCCTGTGCCACAGGCAGGCCCTCCAACAGGCAAGTCCTTGGTTTTCAGGGTGCAATTAGAGGAGAAATGCTTACATAGCAAAAATTCTCTAGGAGTACCTTGCTACAAAGTGAGACGTAGCCACAGAAAACACAAGGAAGTGTTTTATTGTAGGATGGTGATGGGATCATCCCATGTAAATTTGCAGTAGGGCAAAGCTGGGTACACAGTGTGGGCAGAGTTTTGTTCCTCTATGGACAGTCTCCATATCCAACTGGTGCTCCTGAGATTTCAGAGTTGACAAGATCAAGCAGAACACATGTAGCAGCAACTCAGGGAGCCCTACCAGGAGCTCTCATCAAGTTGACATATGCTTTGATAACTCCTAGGCTCTCCCCCATCTCCAGCAGCTTGGAGAACTGCCTACTCCATCCCTGCTTGAGACGAAGCAAACCCCCCCGACGCAGATCCAGCAACAGTTCTATTTGCAGGCCAGGAACACGCTGTATCCCTCTGGGGTGGCTGTACCAGAGGAAGCAGAATTAAACCTGACAGTGGACTCTACAGAAGACCAACAGGGAAAGGTTGTATGGCCAACATCATTCCCCTCTGCCTCCAGCCCTCCCAGCTGAGCAGCACGCACAGCTCAGCAGCAGCAGTTACCCACGGAGCACAAGCTTCGCACCATAAAGAACATGACAAACCTTGGCATAAGCACTTGCTGTATTTTCATGAAAAGGTCATTTCTCTCTGTACCTGTATTAACTGAGATAATGACTTGTCTTTTGGGTGAGTTCTTCCAGCCCAGGACAGTGTCTCCCCACGTTTGTACAGAGCCCAGCATGTCAGAACCTTGATTTTGGCAGCCAACTCTAAATATTGTTCAATATGATTAAATTAGACCAGCCAGCCAGTTGTTTGGGGTGGAAGACTGGTCTGTAAACCCTACCAAGCTCAGAAGTGACAGTGGAGATACGGTCCAGCAATCCAAATGCACACAGAACATCTCAAATCATACGCTCCTGACATCTAATCAGCAAAGCTCTGCCAAGCTAGTGCTCCATTATTACAGCAAGCTCTTCAAAGAGGAAAAGGGGAAAAAAAAAAAAGCACAGCAGCAAGAAAGGGAGGGGGGGGAAGCAGCCTCCAGTGGGACAAGCATCTCATTTAAGGCTTTAATTAGTCTTCAAACACATAATGGGTTCTGGCACTATAAATCCAATTGACCTCTATTATTGCCAGCACTTGCATGATAAATGCTGGCATTTATTTTCCCAGTTGTTACTGGGATAGAACAATACTTTTCTCTAAATAGAGAAAGCAAATAATATCAGTTATTTATGACTGCGCCATAAAATGCTGGCACCAAGCTGTGGCGTGTTGATCCATGGGAAGGACCATCTGCTTACCCCCCATCCTTTAGACAGGAAAGGACCAGGGAAATCCTGACAGCTCTGGCCCCTTCTGTGTCTCAAGACACAGCGAAGAGAAGGGAGGGGGGGGGAAGCAGCCTCCAGTGGGACAAGCATCTCATTTAAGGCTTTAATTAGTCTTCAAACACATAATGGGTTCTGGCACTATAAATCCAATTGACCTCTATTATTGCCAGCACTTGCATGATAAATGCTGGCATTTATTTTCCCAGTTGTTACTGGGATAGAACAATACTTTTCTCTAAATAGAGAAAGCAAATAATATCAGTTATTTATGACTGCGCCATAAAATGCTGGCACCAAGCTGTGGCGTGTCCTTCCATGGGAAGGACCATCTGCTTACCCCCCATCCTTTAGACAGGAAAGGACCAGGGAAATCCTGACAGCTCTGGCCCCTTCTGTGTCTCAAGACACAGCTAGCTGGGCAAAACAACATTTTTCTCCCTATCAGTTATCTGAGGGCTTTTCTGGCTGCATAGTCCAGACAAAAGTCAAGAGAAGGTATGGCTTACAAGAGAAAGGATAGTACACATGAAAATAATAAAGTCAACCCATAGCTAAGGGCCAGGGAAAGCTGTCAGGAGGTTGTTTTCAATGTGGTGTCACATCAGACTTCCTCAGGAATGCTTTGGTCCTGTGCAAGGTCCTCCATCCTCAGCTCTCTATTGTTAGAACTGGGAGCCAAAAGGACAGGAATGAAACCTCTTCTGCTGGGAAGATGGGGCTCCAGCATGTTTGCTCTGACGTGCTGTATTCATTGGCACACAGACAGCACACAGCTGAGCAAATATCAGCCTTCCAGACAGATCCTGAGCACTACAAAAACCTTCTCCAGAATAGCGATTTTGCAGTTTTTTTTCTCTGTGGCAAAACTGTTGCTTTAGAAAAAGTATATACAATACGCGGTAATAAAGAGAAGTTACTTTTGAATCAAGATGCTTGTCTGCCTGATTTGGCAGAAGATGCTTTGCGTATGCGTCACCCGAATTTCACATCCTCCAGAATCCAGTCTGACAGCTGAACAACTGGCTGAAAATAACAGCAATATTACACATCTACATGGCACCCAGGAGCCCCTTGACACTTGGCTGACTGCATTCAGGATGAGCAGCTAGCACAGAGGCTTCTCAGATGGGGAGAGGGAATAAGGAGACACTCTGGACCACATACCAGAAGAGCCTCCACATTCACGTGGAAGAGGTAAGACCGGGAGCAAGTCCTCCTTGCAGACAGAGATGGCACAAAGGAGTTACTTACAGTGGGGACAAACCCAATGTAGCTCAGGAAAGCTGCAATCTCTGAGTACAAGGTGATCTTACATCTTGTAGCCTTACAACTATTACTAATTGCCATGATGTTGGGCACATCTTTGATTCCAGTTTTCCCCCCACGTGTGCAATGAGCATTAGCTTTTCTCTAACTGAGTAAGGCTGGAATAAGGCTTATTTGCAAATAAAGTGTTGGCAATTCAGGTCAAAGAATGAAGTATTTTGGTGTGTATTTGCAGGATCTAGAAAATGCAGAGCACCCAATCATGCAACACCTAGCAGATAGTCAAATACAAGCCTTGGAGCTTGTGCGAAGCTTGGAGCCACGTTAGAGGCAGCCTCCTATAACCGTATCTCCCCCAGGCAATGGTCTACTTAACAGATTAGCAATTGTGGGGACAGGGAGATAAACTCAACTGGGTGATAAACTCAACTGGGTGGAGCAGGCCAGGAGGAGGCATGTAACCGCAGGACTAATTCAAGAAAAGCACGAAAAGGGGCTTGGCAGGAATACCTGGCTTTCTTCTAAGAGCAGCGTTTTCTCTGCCAGTGTATAGCAGAGTCTCATGACCTCCAATCTTCCATTATCAGCTTGTGTTGAACAAGCAGAGATCAAAAAGAAACTGAGTTTGAGGTAGAAAGTGACACACAGTAATTAAACACAGGCAACATCTCCAGCAGCTAGACAAGCCCAATTACAGCAGCTGTGTCCTACAGATTGACTCAGGGAGGGCAAGAGAAAGAGCAACACACGTCAGAGCTCTGCAGTGATCAAACACTCACAGTAAAATCCTCTAAAAAGAGGGGCAAAATACTTGATCCCTCCTCCTGGATGCTGTTGTGAATCAGTCACCAGCTTGCAGCAGCCAGGCACTTTCCAGCTACTGGAGCGTGGCTGGCCACACTGGACTTTGAATTCATGAGCTCTGTCTCTACAAGCTGCCAGGTGTCTTTGCTAAGCGAAGGTCTGTTGTCTGAGTGCTTGTCCCTGCCAGGCTAGGGGCCAGCCTCGCTACTGAGTGAAGGAATATGGTTCCCGAGGTCAGTCAAGAGATAATCCTCATGCTGAGGATCTGGCCTTGCCTTGCTCAGTGAAGTCCCAAAGCAGACCATGGTCATCTGTACAAAAACCTTTAAGAGATAAAAAGTAATTCTAGCTGGGTGAGAAAGAGAACTTTCTTCTTCTTGGTCCCTTTCTTGCTCTGTGCTGCAAGAAAGTACAGTAAGCAGAGGCATCTTGGTCCTAATAGTAATACTGTACTGTTAGAGAGAAGATCATCGTAACCATAGGCATTTCCTACACATTGGCTACCAAAGGTAACTGTCTGTGGAAAATGCATTCAGGAACCAGACAGCACACAGCAGAGCTGGAATGGCTGCAGGAGCCTGGAACAGCAGCCAAAGGGAACTTCAGGCTTCCCAGCTCGGAGCAGGAGTTTGTGTAAGGAACTGAATTTCCAAAAAGTTAGCTCTCCCCACAACAAGAAGTCCCTTGATTTAATGGATGGCTTTGCCAAAAGCCACGTTGTACCTTCTCTGCTACAGGCTTCAAGAACTGGCCTCTTCCTCATCCTCCTTTCCAGCACTTGCAGTCTCCCCTGGCACCAAGATAAAACAAGCACCCGAGTTTCATTAGCACAGTATCTTCTCCTCCAGTCCTGCAGCATTTCCTCTGCTGTGAGCCGAGAAGTCTTGCTGTACACTTTACCATTGATGCTGGGAAGGAGGCTCGCGTACAGAGCAAGATGAAAGAAGAACATTAAATTCTTCTTAACGCTTTGAGAAGAATATTTTAAAACTTCATGAAGCCAATACTGGGGCAGTCTGAACTGAGTGCTAAATTACTCGGTTTAAATCCAAATGACTCAGAGGTTCATTCCCCCATCAGTGCTGCTGGAATGATTTAACAGCTGTAACAGCAGAGGTTACTCAGATTTAGAAAAGACTCATTACAAAGATAATGAAGAGACATCCTTTAGAAGTCCTAAATCTTCACCCAAGAAGTCCCCCATGCAAGCAGCACTCCTGTCCTTCCTGCCTTGCTCCCTTAAGCATCACAGCAAGGACCACCACAGACTCAGGTCTTTTTGGACACCTTCCTGCAGGTGCCTTACTGGGAGGCACGTGGGAACATTTGCACTAGCACTCCTCTGAGCTCAGAAGCTAAGGCTCCACTGAGCATCTGTTAGAGCACAATAAAGCAACCAGATCACCTTGCATTCTGCCTTCCACTTGGCCAAAAGCTACTCTGTTTCAATCAACAACCTCATCCATCAAAACCCTGCATAAGCAAGTACAATTAACCAGCATGGCCTCGGGCTTTCATTTTCAGAATGAAAAAAGGCTGAGCTGCAGCCCATCAGCTCTTGGGAAAAATCAAATATAGTTGAGGATACTTAATATTAAGCAATTTCAATTGCTATGCTTACTCAGTCCGACCAGTAAGAACAGGGCAGGCTCCATGCTGGAGCCGTTAGTGATGTGATCCCTGTACTTGTCTGCTGAGCGGAAGGCAAACACAACCTAGATACTGAAATTGCAGTCTCAGTGAGCAGGGCTGTCCCACTGTCAGAAGGACACGGGTCTCAGAGGGCCACATCTCTCGGCTGTCACCCACCACAGTCCTTCGCAGAAGGGTTGAGCAAACCACAGAGAAGGAACATCCCTGTCCCTGGGCAGCATCCCAGCCCGAGGCACAGGCTGGCATGGGTTAGCAGCACTGCCTCCTTCCTGCTTTGCATCAATAGAGGGCTGGTCAATCTAGCATATTTCAGCAGCCCTAAACACTTCTTAGATACTTCAAAGATATTTAAAGCAAGCAAACAAACAAAACCAAACAGGCTGGGAAACATAAAAGCAGGTTTCTTCTATCCCTGTCTAATTGATCCAAGGGTTCAAAGATTCCTGCAGAGAAGGCAAGCTCAAAACTGCACTGAGGATACAAAGACCCACATTCAAAGCCACACAGAGCTGATTACTGCTCAGGAAGAGGGGTTTCATGCCCACCCAGGCTCAGCTGCCCACTTCACCACCTGAGAATACAACCTGAAGCACGGCTGCCCCTCACACAGGGATGAGCAGTACCCAGCACAGAGGCTCCTGAACACCAAACAAGCAGACTCGCCTTGTGCCTACCCGTTTTCAGCAGAAGATGTGCAGAGAGCGGGGGAAGTCAGGCTCACGGCCGAGTCCTTTCCTGCCCTCAGACTTGTTGAGCACGGCTGGGCAGCAGTGTCTGCATACTGCAAACAGCACAGAAACCATGCCAGGAACCAGCTTACAATGCACCTACATGCCAACGCCTTCTGGAACACCTGCATCCCTCCCCACCTACACCCAGCTGCCAGGAGAGGTGTTGCTCAGTGTCTCCTAACACTACCGCTGCCATCAGAGATGATGACTGAGGCTGACGTGCTGCTGAGAACAAATGAAAAGCAGCCCAGAGTCAGTTTTCACTTTGGAGAGGCTCTGAGGCTTGGCCAGGGCTGCTCTCTGCCTTCTGTCCAGCACCTCCACCCCTTTGGTGGTGGGTAAGCCCCCTCTCTGCGCTCCCCTCCCAGCTGGCAGGCTGCCCTGGGCAGTGCCAGCCTCCAGAGGAGAGAGCTGACAAGGAAGAATTGAAGAGGGGAATGCTGCAAGGCAGCGCTCTGTTTAGTGTACACCAGAGGCCCGAGTTACCCACGCATGGACAGCCCAGGCAGGCGCTGCCACCAGGCTCAGTTTATGAAGGGCTCAGCTCCATGCTCATGATTCACTGCTACCCGCAGAGCACTAGGCACAGTCGACTCCTTGCTGAGCAGATGTTGAAACCTCAGCCCAAACCAATTGATCTAGAAAAGGGCAGCCAGCGAGGGTGGGCACAGGCAGCCAGCGCTCCCACCCCACGTCCAGCAGCAGAGCTGAGGGCAGAGCTGACTGTTTGCACCGTGGGACACCTCCCAGCACCAGGCAGCACTTCTCGTTGTTCATGGTTGCCTTCATCCCTACAAAACAACTCCCTTACAGGCACAGCAAGTTCCCTTACTTCTCTCCAAAGGCAAAAGACTACCAGTACTCGATGCTTAACTTGCGGTATGTGAAAGAGGGCAAGACCAGTTTTAAGGGCCACATTTTTGGGCATTTGGAAAAACAGACCCAACCTCTGTTTATTCGCTTCATGTTTTAGCTACTCTCTAGCTCCTTTCGGTTTGTTGCTTTAAGCTCTGTGTTTGCATTTCTTGACAAGGTCGTTGCTTTCACAAGACTTTTGCAGCACTGCCCCACTTCCCTGGCCTCCAGCTTTGTCTTCTGACGTCCAATTGCTCTCAGAATATTAATTAAAATCACAAAGAGCTCAGGAAGACGAGCCAAAACAGCAGAGGAAAACATCAGACACTCCTTCCTCCCCCCAGGCCCCCAGCAGAGGGCAATGCCCAAGACTTAGAAGCAAAAGTAACCTGTGAAGGACATCATAGTCTGATGGTCCGGCTCAGGGTTTCTCAGCTAACAGTACAGATTTTCCCAGAACTCAAGCTTGCTACGAAACTTTATTCTACCTGCTTGATGAAATTAGTGTGTTTTATAACACGCCTGCCCTATCAGATGATTTTAGCATCCTTATGAATATGCAGACATTTTATAACCTTAAGCAGGGCAAAAAATCTGAAGGGAAAAAGATTTGAAAGCTCTCCGCACCATGAGATTTGCTGACATCAAAAGGCACGGCTGGTTCAGAAGTCAACTTGAATCTCAACTCTCTCACCTGCTTCCTATTACAGAAACAGATGGTCCTCTTGCTGTAAATTGCTGCTATTAATAATATAAATAATTATGCTTTTCTAATCATTTAATAGGTGCACAGGAGGGTACCAAAGTTCCTGGCAGCCATTAAATACATCTCCCTTCTTCTCAAGGGCTCAGAGACACGTCGGTGGCCTCTCTTATCCTCCACTAAAGTTCAGAATAAGAGATCTGAAGCCAGAATAAAAGCTAAGGAGAAATCAAGGGAACCAGGCTCCTCTCCACAGGCTGCCCTGCAGACCCATCCTCTTTCCAAATCTCTATGTGACAGGGACAGCACCTTCCCCACCTGAGATGCATGCGTCAGAGCCCACACGTGGCTAAGCACTGCAACACTCACACTCCCATCCTCATGCAAGACGCTGCTGCACAGCCCCAGCTGATTTTTACCTCCCCAGCAGGTTCCCAGGACCCGGTGAGGGGCAGCACCCCCCACGTCCCACCGACTGGGGAAGCCCTACTCTGCAAGGGAACCTGCCCTGGGCCTTGCGGTCCCTCCCTCCCCACACTGCAGGCCTCACTCATTTGCTGTTGTTCCTCCAGAGAACACTTTGTCCTTCTGCTGACAACAGCCCCAGCCTTGGGAACGCGAGCAGTAACACCAGATTAACGAGGTCACTGCAACCTCCAAGTGAACACTGCCCGTGACTGTGGCTGCTCAGCCCCTCTTCCCACCCTCCAGCGATCATGTACACAGAGCAACATGGCTCTGGCTCTGTCGGATGAGAGAAAAATCACTACTGGCTCCAGATGTTAACACAGCATAGACACATCTGGATCACTGGAGGGCAGTGAGCAGCCTATGGGCCACACGCTGGCTCTGCTCTGCCTCACCTGCAGAGTTAAGCCCAGTGACTGACCAGGCCTGCCACGTGCCTTAAGCAAAAATCCCAACCCTTCAGTGCTGCATGCTCTCCAAGTCTCATGCTGTGACATGCGGTCAGTGGGGCTGTGTCACCGCCCATGTGGGGGACACTGCCACATGTCAGGCTCAGCCCTCCTCAAGAGGGGTTCTGCTCGGATCGAGACCCTCCCTGACCCCTAAGGCACACTGTCCCGCCTGCATTGGCACACCAGATCAGTCCATAGCAGGTTGCGTTCAAGCTCAGATTCAGTGAGGAGTGTTATGAGAGCAGAGACCCTCTCGCTCTTTTTTTTTTTAATTATTTCCAGCTAAGAAAAGGCTGTGCACTCCTGGTTATGCAATACAGTCAGAGCTGCAGAGCCCCTCTCCCAGATAAATCTGGCCCGACTCCTTCCCACTGCAGCTCTTCCACACAATACGCTCAAGCATCCAGTCAAACGTGTCTCGGCATGCAGCGCTCTCATGCCCATGTGGTCCTTGGCGCTGCCCTCCTGCACCCCTCCGTTCCCCAGCCCGAGGGACCTGGCACCCCATCAGCTTGTTTCCCTCCACACTTCACTCTGTCCCAGAAGCAGCAGCAACATCAAGGTTAATTTCCTGTTCCCCTTACAAAGCAAAATAATTTGCCAAAAGGAAGCACCTAACGAGGTGCCAGGAATGAACAGAAGGTCCTAGCTAATAAGTTTCCCAGCAGTTATAAAGATAGACCTGATGCGCGAAAGGAGACTCGGGCAGCCGTAGCTCCAGTGCAGCTCCTGATGGGGCACGGCAGGGCACGCTGGCTCCCTCAGCAACACCTTGACTTTTCGGGAAAAGATTTAGCACTGACGTAGCAGGCTACACCTTCAAGATCAATACAGAGAGCAAACACGCACAACCAGCCTTTCTCCCTCCCAGAATACCATGCCTCAACCTGAGCATCATCTTCTCTACGCCAGTTCTACCAACAGGAAAGAGAACACACCGCCTGAGAAAACATGTTTGCGCTAACAAGGTCATATTTAATCAGCCAGCACCTCCCGGGATGCAGTTTCGTCTGTGTGAATTAATAAGTCTGTCTACAGCAACAAGAGCAACCAGCTGGAAGCGCCCCATGCCAGGCACCCACAAATGTCTGCAGTGGGCAGTTCCAGGACAGGCAGACAGTCCCCGAGCTGGGGACACGTCAGGCTGGCAGGCTGCAGCGTGCTGTGGCGAGCACTCAGCTGTGCTCTCCTGCTCCCTGGGGAGCGGAAGCAGAATGACCCAGGGCCCAGTGCGGTGAGTAAAGCCATTTTGCCTGCCGTGACCAAGTCTTGCCACATCTTTATTTCCAAGTTGGGCATCACTGCAGGTGTTCCAGGGGTGAGACAGCACCCAGCGCGCTGATGCTCACAACCTGCCTTCAGCCCATGCTGTAGGCTTGTTCCTTGGGTGCTAATCAGAAGAAAGCAGCCAAAATTCCCTGCCAGTCACCTTTTGAAAGCTTGCTTTATCAGTCAAATCAGTTAAAAGGGCCCTGCAGAGTTTTAAAAGAGACAAAAGCTGATTTGCTGCTTGGCACGTGGAATTTCATTTCCAATGCAGATTAAGTCCATTAACTCATTCTGTGCCCTTTGTGGGATGGATCCTTCCCTGCCCTTGCAACTTATGGAAAGCACAGAGCAAACATACCGCAGTCTCCTTTCTAGTAAAGGCATTTGATAGCCTCATCTTGCTCTGGCATTCGTATTTCCTCACATGTTGCCCACTTGTAAACACCTCCCCTCCCCACGCACCATACCACATCTCTCATGAGACCTTTCAATGCCAGCAAAAGCCCAGAAACTCACCTTGTGCTTCATAGCCAGAATAGTGATGAGCTGCACCCACGTCCTCATCCCCGGGGCCCAAGCCAAGGGCCGACTTGAGCTGGGCCATGTTCACCTGTGCTGTCAGCTCACCATTCCGGTCCCCGATCTACAGGGTGAAAACCAACAGGGCAGCTGGTTAAAAGGCAACATGCTCTAAGCAAACAGCCCCTACCAAAGGGTTTGCCAGTCCCATATCAAAGCAAACACACAGCCAGCCAGAAGAGAGCTTGGAGACACCTTGAGAGACCATACAGCAACTCTCCAAAACTATTCCTCAGTTCTAGTTTGGGAGAGGGTCCATGCATGCTGTGCTGCATACTGGCTGCACCTCAAAACGCCTTTCTGTGGAGTTCGGTACAAGGAACTGAGGGGGCACAGCTCACCCACTGCTACAGAACTGGGACAGAGGTAAATGTGCACATCTGGTCCGTCCTGTAGCCGCATATAGCTTGGCAGAGAGCCCTGAAACTCTCAGCCCCCTTCCTCAAGTATTTCCATAGTTACTGAGCACCAGACAGCCACACTACTATCAGCCACGTGGGCAGTGTCACACTCGGGGCTTGGATGCTCTGAAAGCCCTTCTCTCCTGGCTCAGGCCCATACAGCTTTGAGTTGTTCCTAGGGATCTACCCACACAAGACTCCAAAATCTTTTGGAGTCCAAATTTTTCCAAATTTCCATCTCTCACTGGCCTGAGGCTGAGGAAGACAACATTACGTGTTCAGGAAGAGATCTTTCAAGCAGCTCTTGCTATTTAAAATGGGGAGTTATAAGACATTGCTGCTGGGCCCTCCTCAAAGTTTAACCAAACAAGAAAATTACTGTGCTGCATATCACCAGCAAACACAGAGAGGTCACTCAGAAACAGCCTCTAATCTTTAGAGGAATGGCAGCCTCTGTTACAGAGGAAGACCTTGGCTGTTTCCTTGGAGAGGCCTGACTCCCTATTAAATGCCTTGCAACAGCTCTTTTGTGGTCCTTCGATATAGACTGCAGCGTGAGCCATCCTAGAACAAAATCATAAATCCGCATACTATTTATGACAAAGCCCCAAGCACTAGTAAAGGGAGGCAGATCAAACAGCTTATCAGGCATAAATCCCCTGCCAATTACAAGAGATTTGCTGTTGACATCATCTCCAGAGAAATTACTATGTCCTGGTTAGGTCTCGCAGTCCTTGATGCTCTGTTCAATGCTTCCCCGACTTCCACTTATTCCAGCTCCGCTCCAAGGCCCTACTAATATCAGAGGAACACACTGGCAGGACAACGATTCTAGGCAGGGCCTACCACACACACCCCGTAGCAGAGCCCCGTTTTCTGCCCTCAGCTCAGATATCTGTTTCCCAGGAACCCCCGACACATGCAGAGATGGGAAAGGTGCTCCGGAGCAGTGTCCGAGAGCTGGGACAGCTTCCAAGGCTTTTAGGTACACATCCTTCACTCTGGCTGTTTCAGAAGAAATTTTCCAGTAACCTCTGATCACCCTGCAGCAGCTTCCAACATGCTTACCCTGAGCAAATTTCATTTGGATTCAAATGGCACCATCAGATTTATGTCAGGGTAGAAGGGGGAAAGGGTGATGGGAAGCGAGCTAAACACATTACTGTGCAAAGCTTTAACTTCACTAGGTTTATTCCTGGGCAAAACACTGGTGCGTGCCACAACAGCACAAGCAGCTCACTTGGTTCCCAAGGTTAAAATAAACCATCAGCTTTAGAATAGAATCACTAGCTGCTAGCAGCTAATGCGGGCTCTCCTCACAAGCAGACAGTCTCTGCACAGCTCCATAATTAACGATGTGGGGGAGTTTATTAGCCACTTGCCATGAGTAACCTACTCCTGACATGCCCTGTAATCACAGCCATCACCCCAGAATGAGAACATCACTGTGAACCCCCACCCTGTTGGGTTTCCCCTCCACCCCTAGAAGTCACCAGGACCACTACTGCTCCTGTCGTCCCACCACCCCTCACATCTGCGCTGCACATTGCCGAGCTGCCATCTGGTTCTGAGTAATCAGCCCCGCGCTGCAACAGTCCTAGCAGACTAAAGCTGGAAAAGTTACTTTGTCCTAAAATGTACAATGCCAAAGAACAGTATTTCTTCTGCATGTCTGATAAGTATAATTAAATACATAATTAGGCTGGTATGTCAGCCCTACCCCAAGAGTTAGCCAACCTAACAGACAGGCAGGAGAACACACGAAGCCCTTACATGTGGTGATTTCAATTAGTGCTTCAGAGCAATTTCTTCATCTGAGGAAGACTAAAGAGGCCACGGCCGATTTCCTCATAACACACTGGAAAGAGCAAACAATGGAATTCTTGCTTTCTGTACTTCTGAGCCACCTAAAAATGCCATATGTTCTTGCACCAAGAAAGCTGAGCAAGCACACCTGTGAAAACCAGAGTAGCTGCACGCATGAAACCCCAAATGCTGCAGCAGCGGTATAGGGCTAGCTGCAGGCTGCACTCATCCAGCATCAGCAATCGACTGTATTAGGACAATGCTAGAGTTTACGACCTCACAGCTGGGACCCCCCGCCAGCTCTACTGAGAGGAAATAACTTGTCACACGTACACTCCGTTGCAGTGCAAAATACAGCAGGTTTAGAGCACCCAGCCGCTGGGTAGAAGCTGGCCTTGTTTTCTCCAGGTACTTAACTTGCCAGCAAATCGGGTCAGACGACAGCTAGAATCACAAGGTCCATCTCGGTCAGGATCTCACAGCCTTGTGTGGGGAGTCTTACTAACAGACCGCACACCAAGAGGTATCCGAGTTCCTTCATACCAGCTGGGTGCACAACACCTTGGCCAGCAGACTAGACAACTAGTCCCCAGGCCCTTTCTCACCGAGGAATATCAGTTAAGAGCAATGTAGTACAGCAAATGTATTAGCTGTAATTAATTAAGGGGAAGGCTGGGAGCCCACCATAAAAATATTTTCTAGCCAAGTTCTGCAGTTCCTGAAGACACCATTGAAACAGCACATAGACAAGGGCTTTCCAGAGCAGTCATAGTAAGAGAAGAACTGCATTAATACAACTTATTGGCATAAAATAAAGTCTCTCAACAGGGAGGACTGATTCCCTCTGATCTGAACCAGCTTCTGTTACCTCCTGGGAGATTTCAAGATGTTTCCTTGCAAAGTGCAAAGCTTGTTCATGGCTCCCCAGGGAGACATAGGCATTTCCGAGACTCCAGCAGGCTCTTCCTTCTCCCACCCTGCAAAACAGGAAACTGTGAACCACAGAAATGCTGGGCAAAACCCAGCAGTACAGCAGCCCTTTCAGGGCCTCCTTCTCGAGAGCACCGACAGCCAGTCCTCCTAGCTATGCTTCCACCTACAGAAAGATTCTGCAAAGGAAAATGAGATGCACTGTACGTCTTAAACCCTTCTTATGCTGGGGGTCAGTGAGATCAGGGTATGAGCAACAGCCTCAGAAATGGGCCTGCATCCACAGTGTTACAAGGGCCCAGAATGGTGTGGCTTCATTTGTGAGCACCAGCCTGAGAGCAGAAGCCAGAGCTCCTGTCCAGCTTCCACCTCTCACAGCAAGGCTTCCTCTCCAGAGGTGCACAATGCATCAAGAGGGCATGTAAAATCCTTTTCTTCAACAGCCCAGAGCTAGATTAACAAGAACATGGCAAGAAGGAACTATTGCAGGCATGCAACATTCTCCTGCTAAATACCAGCACTGTATCACCTGGGATGCATGCACAAACTGGAACTGCATGAAACAGCCAAGCAAATATTGACCTATTTCCACAAGGCCTCCAGGGTGCTGCTTATTGTTTTCAGAAGCCAGAGAAAGCAGGCAAATGTGAAACCTGCCCCCGAGTGCAGCCAGCCCGCACCAGACACCAAGGTGTCTCTGGAGCAGGTTTCAGCACCTGTTTGCACAAGCAGGCAGAGACCTACTGCTCATCAGAGCCTGCTCAGCTCTGCAAACGAGCAGATGTGGGGGGTGACGGGATAAAAAAAGCACATGGGGGCGCAGGGGGAGGTTCAGCGTGACTGCAACTCCCTTTTCAGAGGTTTGGGCGGGTTGATCAGCATTTAAACATTTCTCTTGTCACACTGTTCAATACCTTCTGCTCATAGGGTGTGTTCCCAGAAATGCAGGAGCCCACAGGCCTGCACCCCCACAGCATGATTCACCCTTGGGTGGGATTATACCTTCTCTGAGCAGATACTGCCCGGATAGTGCCACAGAGCTCCCATTTTAATGTCTCTGCTCCATCTAGTGGAGGACACCCAGCTTCCCAAGAGCCATCAGCAGTAACACTGAACAAGGTGGCTGCAAAGTCAAGTCACTTAAGCTGCAGGAAGGCTCCAGAATCACAGCGAGAGTTATCCAGGAAAAAGGAACCAACCTCTCAAAAAAATATTTTAAAAAATTAAAAAAAAAATGAGGCCAAGCCTCCTAAAGAAGAAGAAATGAGGCCAAGAAGCAATATATATCATCTCCACCTGCTCTGTGTAACATCATTTGTTTCTACATGGAAGTTTCCAGCATCATCTCAGAGCAACAGGACAAAGTGGCATGTATGCACGCCCTACCCACACAGTTTCTAAGGGAGATACAATTTTTGTGAACTTGATGGAGCTTTAGAGGGGCCCGTCTGGGATAAAACAGCAGTAGCCACATGGCAAAGTGCTGAATACAATGCATTTTCTTGAAGTACCTCTTATTAGAAATCTCACTCAGCCCACGCAGACATAGCATTAAGGGCACACAGGTTTGAATGACACATTAAAGGCATCAATCATGTTACACTTTTGACAGATGACTGGACTAAGGCCTGGGTTCTGAGAGATTTCTAAAGACTTTCAAGAATACATGTCACTGCTGTTTAACCCCAGCAGTACAGAACAATAAGTCAACAGGGAAGGGTCAGTGCTCTGAACCCACCAGAGCAGAGACACCATCTCCTGAGGCAGTCCCTTACCTGTCTCCCAGCTCCTGTGCTATCACCAGGTGTTTTAGATGGTACTCGATTGCTCTTTCATAGTCTTGAAGCAGCGTGTACGTGTTTCCAAGACTGTAGCAAGCCTGGGCTTCTACTGCTTGATCTTTGAGTTGTCTGGAGAGCTGGAGAGTTTTCCTGCATGGAACACGTGGAAACGAAGAGACCTGGTCACTGTAGGGCACCTCTGCAAGGCGACAGGAAAGTCACCACTTTGGCGTGTGCTGCGTTGAAGGTGATGCCTGTAACACCCTGCAGGCTGACTGTCAGGTGGCTGTATTACTCGCCACTGCTGAGCACCACACATGCAATTGGCCTCCAGGTCCCTTGTCACATCCCCCTGAGCCTATGAATTCACTGCAATAGGTCAGGATTTCCAGGGAACATCTGCCCTGAGTCTGCCTTAGCCCCTGGCACTTACTTGTAGTACTCAGCAGAGATGTCAAACCTCCCAAGGAAGATGTGCGCATTGCCCAGGTTGCTGTACGCTCTCCGCTCGGCTGCCTTGTCCCCAAACTCCTTAGCAATAGCAAGGCGCTGCAGCAGACACAGATTAGTGAGTACAGGCTGGCCATTGCCGGGTTTCTGTTACACAGCAACTTTTCTGGGAGATTAACTTCGTTTTGCAAAGCTCCCACCCAGCAAGGTAGCGGTGCCTGTGCCAGTCAGGGCTGGAGGCAGCAGCAGGAAACCTCTCTCTTTTGCAATTCAGGAGCAGGAAGGGCCTTTGGAAAAGCGGGAGTAATGTCGCATCCTCCTCCAACTCCTACTCCAGCCTCATCAGTACACATCTCTAGCTAAAGCGCAAAAGGAGTCACACACATACTTCAACAGCTGAATAAATAGGAGAATGAAGAGCTGTAGGTCAGGCTGTGGAGAGATGTGGTTGATCAGCAGACTAATGTGCAGGAACAAGGCTGTCACTTTGTGCGGTGCTGTGGCACAGAATGAACATGCACGTGTGTGCACTCCACCTCACTGTCTGCGCAGCAGCTGCTCCGCAGACTTCTGCCCCTGCCTGCACCTCAGTCCTGCCTCTCCTCTCACATCCCCCTGCTCCCCACGCTTCCTCACCTCTCACCCTCCACTTTGCAGTACCTGCTCCTGGTCGCAAATACTGCACAGAGTCTTCCTGCCCCTTTCAAGCCCCTTCTCCCACAGCACTGCTGGCTGCTGTCCCCCAGCATTCAAAAAAATCCGAAGAGCTGTAACAGGGCTGACTTTCCAAGGTGCTGAGCACCTTCCACTGCAAGGAAACTGGTATGTATTCTGAACTAGAAGCTGAATTGCATTTGAATTGAGACAGGGACTGTATCACCTCACCGCTCTGTAAAGCTTTACAGAAAGTTATTATGTTCTACAAGCAACATTTATTCCTGATCAACAGCTCTTTCAGCAGCTTAATTAAAGTCATGGCTTAACATTTACACCAATACAAATTAAAAGCAGAAAAGCCCTTGCTAGGCCCAGCTGCAATTTGCCCTTAGGTATCTCCTTTGGTTTCCAAGCCAACAGCACCCTTCCATCAAGCTGCTCATTAGGTGCTGATGGGGACTGGAGTAAGATGTTGCCCAGCGTGAGTTAGTACAGCAGGGCCAGACCCTGAGGTACACACAGGAGGGAGAAAAAACAGCTGGGGGCAAACGCCTCCCTGTACTTCCTGGGCTGTGGTGAGAAGGCAGGCTGCTCCCCAACAGCCAGACTCAGCCCCTGACCCCAGGAGGAAGGCACAGTGGTTTCCTACCTCCTTGTGGAAGGCTATAGCTTCACTGAAGTTGCCAAGTAAGTACTGGGTGTTGCCGAGGTTGCCATACGCACGGCCCTGCGCAGCTCTGTCCCCCAGCTCCTTCACTAGGGACAGGTTCCTCCTGAAAGAAATCAGAGCAGTACATCTGGTGAGACACAGCAAACACACTCTGCAGGAGACACAGCAAAGAAACTTGCACCATAAAGAAAGGAGAGCTAACCCTGGAGAAGGCATTTCCCCTCCCCAGCCGCCTGTCCTGTGCACAGTCACCCCTTGGCAGGTGAAAATCTGGTGATCTATGCTAGCTGCAGCTCTGGGAGCTTGTGCAGATCCAGCAGTGTAAGTCCCTGCTGTCCTCTCAACCTCAGGCAACCTGCAGCTGTGTACAGGAACTGCACAAATGCTCACACACCGATGCTCTGATGGGATCCCACATGAAATAAATGGCCACCCCACTGTACAGGGGAGAACCAGGAGCATAGGAGAAAGGAGATTACCTACAGCAGGATGGGGCAAGATCCACAGTCCCATGCCAGGGCTCTGCTCATGGCGCCTCCCAGCATTTCTTTACCTTGTTTTTTCCCCCCTTTACACATACAGCACACATAGGGAAGCACAGAGCTCTCAGCTGGCACAAATTTACCCACTGGCTATGCTACACGCACCATTCTTTGCAAAAAGGATGGTGAGCTATATATAGGCACTATCACATCCTCAGATATGAGAGGACAGATATAAGATCTTGTCATTCTCTTCATTTAGAAAGGCTACTTAAAAAAACCCTGCACAATTGAAGCAAAACTCTGAAGTACAAGGAGAAAAACATTAGCCCAAAAGTCTGGTGACAACCTTCCTGTGTGGGACATCAGAGCGATCTCCGAAACTATTTAGGAAAGGGAAGGATGTTACAAGCCAGATAAACTACAGATCCATGAGAAGGACAACCAGGACTTCAAGAGAAAGCCTCTTCCCTTGGGTGAAGGAGAGTCTCTGTTCGTGGCCCCAGCAATGGAGACACACAGGGATCTATTCTCATCAAGGCCAGCAGAGAGCAGCAGGGGCTACAGGAGCTAATAGTTTAGCTTCCAAATACAGCTCTGAGAAGGAGCAGACTATTGAACTTAATTGCATGATCATACTTCAAACTACACTGAGTTTTACCAAGGCAATGCCAGGATGAATTTTAGCTCTAATTTTATAAAAGCTTGCAGTCCCTCTCTCACATTCCTTGAGATTGATTTGCCATCGTAACTCGGCATCTCAGAGGAATATTCCTAATTCATTAAAACATGCAAAATCTCATTCGGCAGCCTGATTTTCAACAACACTGAGACCACAGTCTCACTCTTTGCAACCAACATCTTCCAGAGCTTCCACATCCTCAGTGGCCCAGGAAACAAATCCCCCCTATGAGAAATGCTTCCAACAGGACTCAGTAAAAATTGTCATCTTGCACTCCATACAGCTATCATTAGCCTAACCATTATTAGAGCTCAGCTAACCTGCAGACCCTGAAAGCTGTCAACAGAACAGGAACACCACAAATACTGATTATGATCTGAGCAGGATGAGCTCAGCAAAGGTGTACCTGTGTGCATTTTAGCAATCACTGATGCCTGACCAGCCCTGTTCCCCTGCAGGAAGAAGGGTTGGCCAAGCTTGAATACTTACTCATAATATTCTGAAGCTTTCTGTAGCGTCTCCTTGACTTCTTGAGGCAGGTAGCCTGGGTCTTGGGCCATGTTCCAAGATAAGTGCTTTCCCTTTGCATGGTAAACATTTCCTATATTATAGAGTGCTCTGGCTTCACCTACCTAAAGGGAGGAAGAACAGGGAGCAGCAAGGTATTACACTTCACATCCCAATATGGACCTTTCTGTTGCCGGGCAGAGATGGTCAAAGCCAGGAGGCCCACATTTTCCTTTCCCCATCTTCACTGTCACGGCAGCTGTTACTGTCAGCAGCGTGGTGTGATGCAGCCAGAAGGGAGAGCTTTACACTCCACCTCCTTCCAAAGCCCACCTTCACCATATCACGTTTACTGACTTGCAGACAGATTACTGTTAAAGCTAGGAAGTATTTCCTGTTGGATGCCATGAACCAATTACCTTGTCTCCCTGCTCCTGAGAAATGTCCAAGTGTCTCTGGCAACAAACAACAGCTTCATCAAACTGCCCAAGTATTTTCAGTGTATTCCCGAGGTTGCCACTTGCCTTGGCTTCTCCAACGCGGTCCCCGATGGTTCTACAAGATGACCGGAGGAAAGAGGAGAGGTGTTAAAGAGCTCACAGGCTTTTGTTCACCAACTATTGGAGGCAGAATTCAAGCTGCAGTGAGCCAAGCTGCAGCAAGCACTGCATGGTACGTACACCACATCCAGCACTTCCCAGCACACACGCCTGACTGGAACGCTTCATAAAAGCGCTTTCAATTTTGATGACAGATTCTTGGTTTTTTGCTGTCTCAGGTGAGCTGCTCTAATGACTTCAGGTGTACTTACAGTGAGTACCTGGGGATAGGAGAACTGGACATTGCCCTGCTCTTGCTCCAAGCACCCTCCCTCACATCCATATCCCTTTCTCCACCTCCCTGCTCTGAAGGTGGCCAGCCCATTCTTGTTGCCTCCTGAGTTCTCCACAGGACAGTCACCCTCAGGGCTAGTTTTGGATGCCTATTTCTGGGGCAGATTCCCTCAGGCTGCTGGGTTCAGACCCCACAGAACTTGCCTTCGCTCAAGCCCTGACAGGTTGTGTCTAATTAGGACAAAGCACTGCTGACATGCTTACCTAGCCAGGGTAAGGTCATGTTTATGGTACTCCAGGGCCTTGGAGTACTCCTTTAGGTAGAAATAGGCATTGCCCAGCTGACTGTAGATGGCACTGAGAGTCTTCAAGTCCTCTGTCCCCACCTGCACCGCTGCTTCGAAGAAGGCTGCCCCAGCTTTGAAGTCCCCAGCCTTGCACAAGCGCTCTCCTTCCAGGGCCAGTTCCAGGCAGGATGCCTCCATTCTGCCAAAAGCAAGACCGTCATTTCTAGAGGAGTTAGACTGCAGTGCACCCACACTGCTATGCAATGATTAAACAGTTTACTTCATTGTACACCTCACTGCACCAGAAAAAAAACTACAAAAAACCCCTGGAGGGAGCCACCCTCCAGGCAGCAGCTGCCTCTCTACATTCAGCCCCAAGCACTAAGGCACCAGCCCGGGTCAAACACTGTTTGTGTGATACTAACTCGGGGACACGCAGCTGGCACACCTCAGCATGTGGACACCAGCTTTCAGTGGACATGGCGGGCACTCAGCCCCTCTAAGAAACCAACCTCCTAGGCATGAGACACAGGAACATCCAGGTTTACAGACCGCATGGGCAAATGGCCAAAGGCAGCCCCTGGGTTCCCGGTAGGAATCTGGACAAGAAACTCAGGGCTCCTGGCTCTCAAGACGCACATTCACATCACAAGAGTAACATGGCATCTGCTCTTCTTCCAGGCGGTGCTCAGCACAGAAACCACATACCCCAGGCTATTCACGCCTGCACCACTTTCCCTGGGGTAACAGAGAGGGTAGCCAAATTGTAACACATTTTTATTGGATACCAGAGAAAACCCTGGACTGTGCAGAATGTCTTGACCGAGCAGCTTCTAGTGCTCGGTGTCTGCTTTTCATTAACTCCCCTGCTGTCACTTTTTCCACAGGCACTCTGCACATTAGCCTCCAGGTTAGCTTTTCTCCCTTGCATTTCTCGACGCCTTTGGCAATGGTGCATGCCGTGCTGTCAGTGAGTGCTCTGCAAGCCAGCAGAGAGGAGCGAGACCAGTGACACCGCTTCAAGAGAAAGGAAACATGCTCCTTTGAGTGCTCCACCAAGTCCTCTCTAAGTTACAGCTGTCCCTGTTAGACCATGTGTATCCTCCAGTTCTCAGAAGGGACAGAACACTCATTTGAAAACTTACATTTGGAAGTGTCTTGCCTGCTGCAAAGCCAGCCCCTTCATGAGGCAGATGGACACAGCATGTTCCTGCTCCTCTATTCAGACACTTCTCTTTGCTCCTTTTGGCTTTTTCATTTCTGCTCAATGTATTTTTACAAGTCAAAACTATCTAGGTCAAAGGTGGACATCTGCTCAGAAAAAACGTAGCCCATTTGTCCAGAGTCAGAAAAGCAAGGGTCAGACAAAAGATAATAAATGTCCAAAGGCGATTTCTATTCTGTTCTCAAAGAGCACTTGCGGGAAGTTTGACTGCGGTACCCAGACTACGAGAACAACTTGCTCATCATCACTGCAATAGCAGCAGCCCAGCTGACATCTCCCGCAGCAGTTTCCTGCTGAGCCCTAGAATATGCTTCCCCCAAAGCCACCCTTGTGATAAGCCAAGGCCCAGGCCCTGCAACGGGGTCTCTGCAGACCAAGGCTGAGGTGTGCTGGCCAAGCTGGGGCACTCTGTGCTGCTTTGGCTTCTCTCCCTAAGGACACCACCTGCCACCGTGCACCCTCATGCCCCTCGTCCACACTGACTTCAGGACAGAGTTCCTCCTGCTCCAGGTCCGTGCTCCAGTATCTTCTGCCCAAGTCTGCACCCAGCACTTGCCTCCCCCTGCCATGAAGGGGCACGGGGAGATGCATGTACAAAATACCAATCCTGGTACATTTTTCCTACAAACAGGCAGAATGGCGTTTTCTCAGCTGCCAGGAAACAAAGCCAGTTCCTCTACGAGCAGCGCATAAACTGTCTAAAATCCAACCTTATTTGCCTGGCAATCTCCCTGCTGAGTCGGCTCTGTATGGCTCCAAACACCCAACACTTGGCAACTCAGCAGCATCCTCCAAAGCAGGACAACCCACAAGGACTGTCCAAACAAAACAAAAAAAACAACCCCAAAAAAGGCGAAAGAGCTGGTTTCAGACTCCCGCCAGACACACTTGTGACCCCTCCTGTCTCACTGTTCATTTGTCCCCAAAGCCACTGAGTAACAAGAGGGAGAACGGGATTGTGAAGCAGCTCATTTGAGCTCCCACCTCAAACTCCCACACAAATATTTCATTTCAAGCTCACTGCAAAGCCCACATTTGAGTGGCTATTTTACTTGTGCAAGAAGGCTGCTTGCGGTGCTAGTGCAGCATCAGTCCCTGCCTCAACTTCTGTTTGATAGGGGAAATAAAAATATTAAGACTGTTAATACTAAAAATGTTTAACTTCTCTCTACTGATCCTCTTGCTATACCACATGAAAATTAGTAAGAATGAGCTGCTGCTACAGCATGTTGAATTAGAGGGACCCATTTGGGGATCATACCAAACTTCCATCAGTCCCAAGGCAGATTCATGGTTTGTAGATCACTAGAGTGGTTATCTGGTGTCATCATCGGATATTGACAAGTCTCTGCTGATACATACCAAACAGCTCAAAGAAGGCTTGGGACTGGAGAAAGACAAGGAACACCTTATACTGAAATCAGCAAGATTAAATTCAGGCAGCTTAACAGAGCTGAATCTTTAAAGGACTTGAAATGCAGGAATGAGCCACTAACACGGGAATTAACGTTGGATTCCAGTTAGAAGACAGCCAAAACAGAAGCAAATTTCAAAATAATTTCAGTTCAAATTTCAACACAAACAAAACTCTTCCCAGGTTCTCTTTAAGGAACTGAGTTCACCAACTGTAAACAGCCTAAAAACTGAGCTGGAGACCAATTTCCCTAATTCATGGCATTGCAGTCTAGCTCAGATCAAACTTGTTGTGTGATTTGAATAGCTTGAAGTGAGGGTTCCCATCCCCGCAACACAGAAAACCCTACAGCAACAAAACCCAACCACACACTCCGAGGGTGGCATCTCGCTCAGGCCATATTTGCCAGTGGAAACATAACTAGAAGTGAAATCTGTGCCTCGGGGCCAGCGTTCTGATACACCCACACACACACACTTGCACACACTCACACTCTCTGGATGCTTTCCTGGTGTTCCCATAGCAACTATTCAGGCACAACGCAGTGACATGACCTTCCAGTGCACGCAGCCTTTAATTAAAGTCTGTTTGTCCTTGAACAGGCTGCTTTGCAGAGCATCTGACTTACCTAATTAACATCACTGCTTAGTTTGGGACCTAAGCAAACAAGGGGAAGGGAGAGGAGACTTTTTCTCTGCATCGCACTCTGCCAAGCCTTTGCTGCCATGGAAAGGGACAAGAGTCAAGGATAGCAATTATTAACAGAAACACAACCCGCTTCTAAAACCCACCTGCCCTTCCCACATCCTCAGGGTCCCACAGCCACAGCTAGTTCTGGGAAGCAACTTTGCATGCAGTTCAGTCACCGCAGGCTTAAAAGCACTCAGGAACGCAATGCCAAGGGCAGAGGAACCAACCAAAGGTCAACGAACAAACTCAAGCACACTAAAACACTACACATACAACAGCTTCCAAAGGCCATAGCTCAACTGTCCATAAGAAAAGACCAGAAGGGCGATTTAAGGAGAAGACAGAAATCTGCTGTTCAAGTGAGCCAACCTGAACCACCTTGACAGACTGGCAAAGGAAAGGGAAAACAGTGAATAAAGACAGACTCAAGTTACAGCCCCAGTTCCTCCCACAGCACATGCCTGAGCCCTCCCCTACCTCTTCTTCTGCAGGTTACGCATTTTCTGAACGTAAACCCAGAGCTCCAAGCCCACTGGCAGAAGGAAGCAGCGGGGCTGAGGTCTACTTGGAACAATTTTGCAGACAGGTCTCTCTGTTAAGTTCACAGGTGGGATCCGGGGTTTTGAAGATGCTGATGGCATCTTCAGGTCCATACAACATGCACTGCTCTCCAGCTTTCACTCCATCTGCTGGGGCAACGTTACCAGTAAGTTGCTGGAATCCTGAACTTTGTTTATCTGGGACACTTCCTTTTCTCTCTGTATGCTGCCCTTGAAAGGGAAGGGGAAAGGAGCATTGCTTTTGTTTCCAGACACCTAGAGAAAGTAATGTCCTCTTTTCTCTAAGAAATATAATATCCTTCATCCACTGTTGGTTTCAGGTACCAGGTAGGTGAGTTCACAGCTGAAATCCAGGAACAAGAGAGTGTCTTGGTTCATTCACATACTTTCACACCACCCAAAGAAGAAACACGGCCCTAGAAGAGTCCATAAGATGGCCAGAGTCAAAGGCAAGCAGCTCCCTCCTTTCTGAATTAGTCTCTTCCCAAAGCACTTTGCCTCTGCGGTCGCATGAACTATTCTTGTTGGTGCCTCTTTGCTCCAAGAGCAGAAGGACTTCTACTGCTATGAACCTCTCCTTGTCAGGTGTGGAGCTCAGGGTTCCTCCAAAAGAGGGTCATCTTTGGGCAGAAGCACACGTTAGTATGACACGCTCCAAAGAGGCCTCATCCATCTGCCACCCAGGAAGCTTTGCAAGTTCCAGAAGTGATCTGAGCAGTTCTCAGACTGGGGAAAAGCAGGAGAGGGCAGATCCCACAGAGCACATCCCTGCCCATTTAAATGGGCTCCAAAACATCCCCATCTGAGAAGACACAGCCCTCTACCTCCCGCCCCCCAGGTATTAAGTTTCTTATCGGCTGACACACAGGCAACATGCCTGGGCCTGTACCACCTCAGCAAGCACCTACTATTCATGTCTTAATACCAGAAAAGAAGATTCAGTCCCTTCTGAGCCAGCAAATTACTGCTGACAAGCTGAACGTAATTTGGCTGAGCTTGGCCATATGGTGTGGTTCAGAAGAGAGACACTGCAGAACATGAGCTGCTTTTCCTACTTCCACAGCTAAGATGCTAGAGCTTGTTAATGCAATTCCCCACCACTCAACCTTTTAGCTAACAGCACGGTATGTCCCTGCCTGTGAGTCTGAACAAAGACACAGGGAGGGGGGGATGCTCACTTCGAGCAGCCCCTGTTCATAAGCCTTGCCCTAAATCAGTGCAAACCACTCATACAGATTCGCACGTTCCTCCAGATAGGCAGGATTTCCAAGTATTGGCAGAAGTCACATCCCAGACTCCAGGCCCACCACAAGCAGCCAGGAAGGTCTGACGACGTTCCCAGATGATCAAGTCCCAGACCAAACCAAAACTACACCACGTATAGCAAAGTGTTTTCTTCTGAATGCGTGGAGATGACAGACCATGTCAAGTCTGGCCAGGTAAGAATAAAGTTTTGAAGACACCAGCTGTAATCTAGAAATGAGAACAGAACTGGCGTGCACAGCAGAGTCCCAGCATCAGTTCCCAACTGGAGCTCTAAGCACAGCTCCTCTGCAGCTTGGGTTATGTACACATCTGTAAAACAGCAACGAAGGTGGCTCCCAGAGCCCTTTGAGATCCTTTTGCAAAAGGTACTTCAAAAAGGGCAATATATGTGTTTAAGAAACGACAACAAAAAGAACAAATTTTTTAAAAGCAGTAAGAGGCCAAATATAAACCCAATGTTTGGCCACAAATGAGTTAGGCAATCTGCACAGCATTCTGCCAGAGAAATGAGTGAGTGGCATAACGCTGGCAGATCACTTGGCCTCCATCAACGCAACAGCCGTGAATTTCAAACCTGGGAATGGACGTTGCTTCTGACACTCGTATGAGGCACAAAAGGGTGACCTTCCACCATGCAGTGATAGGGACGAGGAAGTCTCTTCCCAAACCAACACAGGGCAGGGCCACCCTCCCTCCTCCTTAACTTCTTCTTTAAAGGATAACTGATCTGAAGGCAGAAAGAGCCGAGAAGAACAGGAAGAGCAGATACTGCCTTTAACAACAAGGTTTCCCAGGGTCATCCATCACTGTCAGATAGCAGCTAATGATCTGTATCACAGATTGCCTTTTGGCTGCCTTGCCTTAAGAGCAAAAAATGTTCCTTTACAAAAGGTGCACAGGCAAAAATGCAAGGGCTCTCACACATCAAATGTTTTCAAGCAACACAGCAACACGGAGAAGGCAGCGAGGGTCCCGGGAGCGCTGGGGATGCTGAGGACGCTGCCAAGTAAGAAACAAAGCAAACAGCACAAGGTGTTATCAGTGCCATTAACAACGATCACCATGACTGCTGTCAAAACAGCACTATAATTAGGACTTGGGTGATGATACAGGTCCCCAGAGGGGGCCAACACTACTCATAACGTGTGTTCAGAAGCTTGGAGCTACAGTCAGACCTCCCAACATCCCGCTCTCCCCCAAATCTTTGCACCTCCCTCGCCAAATATTCCAAGAAAATAACACAGCATGGACAACATCACACTTGTCCTCCCCCTGCTAGGCTGGAAAACAGCAGTGAAGACTGCCTTTAGCCAAGAGCTATTCTGCAGGATCATGGGCTTGAAGCTCAGGGCTGCTGCAGCTCCTGCAGCCCAGGAGATACGGCCACAGAAGCCAGAGTATGACACAGTGACATCCCACCTCTCAGGTCTGCACCTCAGCCCCACGTCTGCTCCAGGCAGGCAGAAAAAGAGGAGAGCATACAGTGTCCAGCAATTAAACTTGTCTTACTCCAACCCTCCCTTTCACACATTCAGAGCTGCCTTGTTTGGACTGTCTTGCTCACAGCACTTACCCTGCTGACAACAAAGCCATCAAGCTACGCGGAAAATAATCATGTCCCAAGACAGAACTAGGAGACAGCTGTCTGCTGCCTTAAATACTGTAAATCTCGCAGGGCAAGGGAACCTCTTCCTGTCTGCAAGGTGAAACTGCCTTTTAAAAAAAAAAAGTTATTTATAGGTATTTGATTCGTATTAGTGGGGGTGATTGCAAAACTCATTCCCAGTCAGAGCTGCTGTAGTTCTAAAGTCAGGAATAAAACCCAAGCTTTTAGACAGGACGTAAGGCAGAAAAAAACCCCACCAAAACCACCAACAGTAGTAAAAAAAAAAACCCTTAGTATAATTATTGATATGAATTAATGAAGCAACAGATTTTAGCATCTAACTTGCAATCTGATTGAATTTTATACAAAAATAAATTAATTTCAGAGCACTGATGACAGAGGCAATTAAACATTTTTTTCCCAATCAAAAAGGGATCAAGTTTATCAGCCGTTCAGTGTAAATGTATATTCACTGGCTTAACTAACTAAATATGCATTTAGATAATTAACTGGGAGCACATCGTTAAAGAAAGTAATCAAGTTGAGAATTATTCCCCTTTAGTCATTTCCTTTCCCGGCCTTCGCACAGCTCCTGTACATGAAAAGCAGTCGATGACTGAACCACCAGATAACCCAGCCAGGTAGGAGCTGCTCAAACTCCCCAGGGAAGGTTTCCCTTCACTGCACGGGGACACAATGGAGGGAGTTCACATCCCACACGAACCAGCTCACGCTTCTCCTGTACCAAAGCCCAGGCTGCACTTGACGAAAGGTCTGACTATTTTCATGGGCTTCCCTATATGAGGAAAGCTATCGCAGATCCTCCTGATGCACAGCCCAAATTTATTCGCAGTGAATTTATGCCTGTTTAGCCTTGGGCCAGCACCGCAAGCCGGACTAGACTGCTCTTCTCTGCCTGGGGCACTCTCACAACGTGTTTCGTTTCGGGCAGTTTCTCTCTGGCTACTCTGCCCCAGGCAGGGTCCTAGCTCCTCATCAAGCAAGGCTTTCCTCACAACAAGCTGGGGGCTCATGTCATCATATCATCAGCACATACACAGCTGCCTCTCTCTCTCTCACTTGCTCCCAAATGATGACCTCCCATCTCTGAGAAGAAAACCTTATTACTAGCTCCTAAGTACACGATTGCAACTTCATACCATTAAATGTCATCACATTGCCATGACACCAGACCTATCAATCATTCAGTTCCTCCTATTCAATACTCATCCTCCCCTGCACTGCTTGTACCTCATCAACACACCCATTAGCAACCTGTTCTGTTTTGCAGGGAGGGCACTAATAAAAATACTCAGCTCACTCCCAAGACCAGTTCTTGTGCAACGTGGCCAGCAATGCCTCTCCACCCTGCCGACAGCTCTCCTTGCAACACGGCCCCTCGCTTCCCACCCACGTCACAACCCAAGCACTAATCCCCTCCTGACAAGCAGTTTCCCCACAAGGCACCATATCAAGCACAGGCTGGCAGGGAAGGGTGACAAACAAATCAAGATACACGTGAAATTACCCTGACTCAAACTACTTTTGGTACTTTGAAACCAGCACACGGAATCTGGTTTCCCTCCAGTCAATGGAGGGCAGAACCTCTGGGGCACTTTGACCTACATGTCACCTTATTAGTGAAGGGAAGAAAACAAAACCTCTTGTTTTGTTTGGCGAGGAAAGGCCAAAGATGAAACAATGAATGCTGCACCCAGTCCTTCCCAGCTTCTGAATTACTTCCAAGCGTTTTGGCCAGTTTCCTTCACATCTCCCGAAGCATGCGAGGTGCTGCAGAGGCAGCTCTGTGCCACCAGCACATCTGGAGGGGAGAAGGTTTCCACTCCACACACTTTCACTGGTAGTAGTATTGCAGCGAGTCCTTTCAGTGACCCCCCGAACTGAAAATAAAGTAATATATACACACACACTTACTGCTGCTTGAGAAGTGTTTGTTCAAGCTGGAGCTCCAGGGGGTACCAAGATGAAGTGGTTTTCACTGCAGTCTTTAGATAAGGGCATGAAGCAGAGAATCCAGAGGGGAAAACTACAGGGAGTTCTGGAAGCCACTGGGTCTGTGCGCTGGCTCCAGATTTTTTTCTTCCACTCACTGATGGTAGCATCAGTGCTCAACAGTAGTTATTTCAGTTAATTGCTGTCTACCATTAGCTGCAGAGTACTTACAAGGGATTCAATTCCACAGCATATTTGCTAATAAATACCAAATGACAGTGAGGAAGACAGCTGTATTTAGTTGCATTTACCCTCTTATTAGCAGAGCTGAATAAGACCCCATTTCAATTCATAATGGCTCCAACAAGCTGCGTCATTGTCAGAAATTCAAATTCAAACTTCCCATTGCCTGCTTGAAAGCAAAAGTCATCCAGCACTCCCCTGCTTACACAACCCCCCTGTGGCTGCACACAACTCTCCATTTGACCAAGGGCCATGCAGAATGACTACCTCTGTGGGTTTGATCCACAGGGACGGTAAGAACTGAGGGAAGATAGGAGTTATATGCTGGTTTAGTAGCATTTTTTGAAGCAACTTATGATACTGAGCTGGTATGCCTAGAGACTTTTCAACCTAAGGACCGCAAAACATTTTGCAAAGGTGCGGGGGTAGCTATTACCCCATTTTGCAAGAAGGAAACTAAGACACAGCAAGGCATAACTTGCCCACAGTGAGTCAGCTATAGAGAATGGAAAGGCACCCAGGAGCCTTGGCTCCCAGCACCTCTGCTAGGTCCTCCCTTGCAAGCGCCAAGTGAACCACTCAAACTGGAGCCTCTTTTGGGGATGAGGCACAGCATCCCCAGGCAAGGATGCTCTCACACCTTGTGCCATCAGCTCAGTGATTGTTTGTCATCATGTTGAACATCTAACCCTGCCCAAAGAGATGCCCTCAAATCCAGGAGCTTAAGATACTCGTGACCTCTAGAAACTCGCTCTACACCTGGAAGGATTGGGCTCTCAATAAATTATACACTGGTAATCATCATCTTGAATCCATGTACCAAATCCTTCCCACAAATACAGCTTAATCCATAGCAAGAACAGAGAACACAATGAAATTTTTCTGTGTCACCTGAGGACTGAAACCTTTAAAAGGCAATGAGCACAAATTTAAGCCTTTGTGCTCCAAAATTACTCAAATATCAAAGGATCGTGATGGGATGTAATTAACTGGCAGCATTTGAGACAGCTCAGATGGGATTAAGGTGCAAATGTGAATTTCATCTCGTCCCGGTCAACAGTTTCACTTGATGCCCAGTTTCAAAGCATTTAATTTATAAGATGCAAATACTTTCCAGGGTCTAAGGAAATGATGATTAAGGAGATACCAATTTGCAAATTAATTCATTAAAACATGTTCTGACTCCCGAATAAAAAAAAAAAAATCCACCAAACACACAAACTGATCAAGATGCCTTGGAAGAGGGACTGTGCAGGAGAACTCACTTTCAAGAGAGTGAAACCTTTTGAAGAGCCTGGATCATAATTTCTTTGCATGGCTCATCAGCAGGCTATAAACCCAACCACCACCACCTGCCATTTGAGCTCAAGGAAAATAAGCGTAGAGGCCAGCACAGCACTAGCTTGCCAAATGCTAGTGGGCTATGATGCTCATGTCTGAGGATGATCTCTCCTTGCCAGGAGGCACAAAGGAGGATGCTCAATCTGTGCTCTCAGTAGTTTCTCTCACCCCCATAACCTGCAGACCACAGTCAAAGGTAACAGCTCTAACATCTGAAATGTGCCATGCAGAGCAGCAAGCAAAACAGCCCCTGCATCAGGACAAGTTTTTAGGCATTCAGATTTTGTCACTGAGGATGCTTGAAGTAAACGCAGTGATTTCAGCACAATGAGGGAAACTTCCTGAGTTTTCCAAGAGCATTTTGCTTTTGTGTACAATGGTAGTGCCTTCAGTGAAATTAATCCATCACACTGCAATGAAACAACACTCTTGGGATGATTTCACCAGAAGTGAAGTGCTATTTCCTTCAGTCACTTCCAGAAACCAGAGGGCAAGAGAGGACACGCAGTCTGAATGGCTTTTCATTATAACATTACTTTGGCAATTAGGTCAACCCATCCTCTCACTAAAATATATGCTGTGATTTAAATCAGCATACTGCTCCTGCTACAAAATACGCTGGGTTAAAATTAAGATGTATGTTAGAAAAACAAAGTCGGCTCATCAACAGCTATACAATGAAAACAGCTAATTTATTTATTTACTACCTGTTTTATTTATGCTATTCAACTTCTTTTACCCACCAATATACTGGGGTTCACTCATGCCAAATTTGTTACTGAAAACGGCTGGATTCTGGTTTGGGGGATTATCTTTCCAAATTTGGAAGCACTGTAAATGAGACAAGAGATGTCCAGACTCAGAGACGTCTTCTCCACACCTGCCTCCCACAGACACACAGCAGGGACTTAGCAGCCAGCTCCCACGGGGCCACCCTGGACCCCAGCCCAGCTGCTCTCCCAGGGCGAGAGGGGACTGCCTGGCGCCTCCTGTCCTCTTCATCAGAGCCAGGGATGAGTCCTCAGGGACCATAGTGGAGCTACAACACAGCGGTGCCAGCTCAGGTTAGATGAAGTGAGCGCGCAGCCCGGGACTCGAGCTATAAGACAGCTTTCACTGCAAAGCATCACAGCCTGCCCCGGGATCCTGCCACCCCCGCACCTGCCTGCAGGGTCAAGCTCAGCACCACAAACGCTACCCAGCACAATTTGTTTCAGTTGTGCTGTGCAATTGCACAGGCTGAGGGGCCTTATGAGATTTCCTTTCCTGCACACCCAGACTACTTTTCTGAAGCCAAGTGAAAGCAAGTCTTGTTTTCCCAGAAATGCAGAGGCCACAGGCCCAAGTCTTTTCCCAGTTCAAGCTGCCTGGAAACCTCTCCAACTGCAGCCCCCGCTTCTCCTTCCTCTCTCAACCTGCCAGTTGCTCCTGCCTTGGGGCATGGACTTGCAGCAGAAAAACAACTGCATATTGAAAAGATGCTGCCAAGTCCCAGCAACACTAGGGACTGTATTACAGTTAAGCCCGGCCAGAGAAAGGAAGCCACCTCTGCCCATCCCAGCCACTCAGCCCCTTGCCCATGTACCCTCCACATGCACAGCCTCATCCCAAACCTCCCCTGCATCTGCCCAGCACCAGCAGTCAGAGAGGATGCATGCACTCCCTGCACACTGCCTCTTTCCTACCCACATACCCATGCAAACCACTGATCCATGCTCAGGGCAAGGCAAATGGACTGTCATCGTAATGCAGGGTAAAAGGCAACGATGACAAAGTTCACACCACAGTTTTTCCACTGACTCCTCAGCCAATTTGGTTCTGTTCCCTTCCTGTCTCATCTGCTTCCCTTCAGGCCCAAGCCAAGTATTTCAGCCCGAGAAAGAGGCCTTTGGGATCTATCTGAAAACACACACCCCAGATCTCATGCTCCTGGGCCATCCAGGCTTTGAGCCAGGGAGATGCCGAGCGACCACAGCTCACCAAGAGACTGCTCAGGATGCTCTGCACCAACACTCGCACTTGAAAGGGATTTGGATGTGATCTTAGTAACAGAAACAGCATAAACCTGACCCTCCTTTACTTTCTGCAGAACTCGTTGCAAAGCAATTAGCAGGAACCAAGCAATCAAGTCCAGCGAATTCAAACAAGCAGCAGCTCCTTTTTCAAAGTGCCACTTGGTAAAGCCAGTGAAGAGGGTGACATCAAGCCAGAGCATGCCAGCGAGAGCCCGTGACAGTTCTTTCCTCGGTGATTACAGTCCTCTGTGCCCAAACCAGAAAAAGCTGCAAATAA
>NW_008795382.1:2293530-2313418 GCF_000699145.1 Aptenodytes forsteri | reverse complement strand
ACACAGCTGCCTCTCTCTCTCACTTGCTCCCAAATGATGACCTCCCATCTCTGAGAAGAAAACCTTATTACTAGCTCCTAAGTACACGATTGCAACTTCATACCATTAAATGTCATCACATTGCCATGACACCAGACCTATCAATCATTCAGTTCCTCCTATTCAATACTCATCCTCCCCTGCACTGCTTGTACCTCATCAACACACCCATTAGCAACCTGTTCTGTTTTGCAGGGAGGGCACTAATAAAAATACTCAGCTCACTCCCAAGACCAGTTCTTGTGCAACGTGGCCAGCAATGCCTCTCCACCCTGCCGACAGCTCTCCTTGCAACACGGCCCCTCGCTTCCCACCCACGTCACAACCCAAGCACTAATCCCCTCCTGACAAGCAGTTTCCCCACAAGGCACCATATCAAGCACAGGCTGGCAGGGAAGGGTGACAAACAAATCAAGATACACGTGAAATTACCCTGACTCAAACTACTTTTGGTACTTTGAAACCAGCACACGGAATCTGGTTTCCCTCCAGTCAATGGAGGGCAGAACCTCTGGGGCACTTTGACCTACATGTCACCTTATTAGTGAAGGGAAGAAAACAAAACCTCTTGTTTTGTTTGGCGAGGAAAGGCCAAAGATGAAACAATGAATGCTGCACCCAGTCCTTCCCAGCTTCTGAATTACTTCCAAGCGTTTTGGCCAGTTTCCTTCACATCTCCCGAAGCATGCGAGGTGCTGCAGAGGCAGCTCTGTGCCACCAGCACATCTGGAGGGGAGAAGGTTTCCACTCCACACACTTTCACTGGTAGTAGTATTGCAGCGAGTCCTTTCAGTGACCCCCCGAACTGAAAATAAAGTAATATATACACACACACTTACTGCTGCTTGAGAAGTGTTTGTTCAAGCTGGAGCTCCAGGGGGTACCAAGATGAAGTGGTTTTCACTGCAGTCTTTAGATAAGGGCATGAAGCAGAGAATCCAGAGGGGAAAACTACAGGGAGTTCTGGAAGCCACTGGGTCTGTGCGCTGGCTCCAGATTTTTTTCTTCCACTCACTGATGGTAGCATCAGTGCTCAACAGTAGTTATTTCAGTTAATTGCTGTCTACCATTAGCTGCAGAGTACTTACAAGGGATTCAATTCCACAGCATATTTGCTAATAAATACCAAATGACAGTGAGGAAGACAGCTGTATTTAGTTGCATTTACCCTCTTATTAGCAGAGCTGAATAAGACCCCATTTCAATTCATAATGGCTCCAACAAGCTGCGTCATTGTCAGAAATTCAAATTCAAACTTCCCATTGCCTGCTTGAAAGCAAAAGTCATCCAGCACTCCCCTGCTTACACAACCCCCCTGTGGCTGCACACAACTCTCCATTTGACCAAGGGCCATGCAGAATGACTACCTCTGTGGGTTTGATCCACGGGGACGGTAAGAACTGAGGGAAGATAGGAGTTATATGCTGGTTTAGTAGCATTTTTTGAAGCAACTTATGATACTGAGCTGGTATGCCTAGAGACTTTTCAACCTAAGGACCGCAAAACATTTTGCAAAGGTGCGGGGGTAGCTATTACCCCATTTTGCAAGAAGGAAACTAAGACACAGCAAGGCATAACTTGCCCACAGTGAGTCAGCTATAGAGAATGGAAAGGCACCCAGGAGCCTTGGCTCCCAGCACCTCTGCTAGGTCCTCCCTTGCAAGCGCCAAGTGAACCACTCAAACTGGAGCCTCTTTTGGGGATGAGGCACAGCATCCCCAGGCAAGGATGCTCTCACACCTTGTGCCATCAGCTCAGTGATTGTTTGTCATCATGTTGAACATCTAACCCTGCCCAAAGAGATGCCCTCAAATCCAGGAGCTTAAGATACTCGTGACCTCTAGAAACTCGCTCTACACCTGGAAGGATTGGGCTCTCAATAAATTATACACTGGTAATCATCATCTTGAATCCATGTACCAAATCCTTCCCACAAATACAGCTTAATCCATAGCAAGAACAGAGAACACAATGAAATTTTTCTGTGTCACCTGAGGACTGAAACCTTTAAAAGGCAATGAGCACAAATTTAAGCCTTTGTGCTCCAAAATTACTCAAATATCAAAGGATCGTGATGGGATGTAATTAACTGGCAGCATTTGAGACAGCTCAGATGGGATTAAGGTGCAAATGTGAATTTCATCTCGTCCCGGTCAACAGTTTCACTTGATGCCCAGTTTCAAAGCATTTAATTTATAAGATGCAAATACTTTCCAGGGTCTAAGGAAATGATGATTAAGGAGATACCAATTTGCAAATTAATTCATTAAAACATGTTCTGACTCCCGAATAAAAAAAAAAAAATCCACCAAACACACAAACTGATCAAGATGCCTTGGAAGAGGGACTGTGCAGGAGAACTCACTTTCAAGAGAGTGAAACCTTTTGAAGAGCCTGGATCATAATTTCTTTGCATGGCTCATCAGCAGGCTATAAACCCAACCACCACCACCTGCCATTTGAGCTCAAGGAAAATAAGCGTAGAGGCCAGCACAGCACTAGCTTGCCAAATGCTAGTGGGCTATGATGCTCATGTCTGAGGATGATCTCTCCTTGCCAGGAGGCACAAAGGAGGATGCTCAATCTGTGCTCTCAGTAGTTTCTCTCACCCCCATAACCTGCAGACCACAGTCAAAGGTAACAGCTCTAACATCTGAAATGTGCCATGCAGAGCAGCAAGCAAAACAGCCCCTGCATCAGGACAAGTTTTTAGGCATTCAGATTTTGTCACTGAGGATGCTTGAAGTAAACGCAGTGATTTCAGCACAATGAGGGAAACTTCCTGAGTTTTCCAAGAGCATTTTGCTTTTGTGTACAATGGTAGTGCCTTCAGTGAAATTAATCCATCACACTGCAATGAAACAACACTCTTGGGATGATTTCACCAGAAGTGAAGTGCTATTTCCTTCAGTCACTTCCAGAAACCAGAGGGCAAGAGAGGACACGCAGTCTGAATGGCTTTTCATTATAACATTACTTTGGCAATTAGGTCAACCCATCCTCTCACTAAAATATATGCTGTGATTTAAATCAGCATACTGCTCCTGCTACAAAATACGCTGGGTTAAAATTAAGATGTATGTTAGAAAAACAAAGTCGGCTCATCAACAGCTATACAATGAAAACAGCTAATTTATTTATTTACTACCTGTTTTATTTATGCTATTCAACTTCTTTTACCCACCAATATACTGGGGTTCACTCATGCCAAATTTGTTACTGAAAACGGCTGGATTCTGGTTTGGGGGATTATCTTTCCAAATTTGGAAGCACTGTAAATGAGACAAGAGATGTCCAGACTCAGAGACGTCTTCTCCACACCTGCCTCCCACAGACACACAGCAGGGACTTAGCAGCCAGCTCCCACGGGGCCACCCTGGACCCCAGCCCAGCTGCTCTCCCAGGGCGAGAGGGGACTGCCTGGCGCCTCCTGTCCTCTTCATCAGAGCCAGGGATGAGTCCTCAGGGACCATAGTGGAGCTACAACACAGCGGTGCCAGCTCAGGTTAGATGAAGTGAGCGCGCAGCCCGGGACTCGAGCTATAAGACAGCTTTCACTGCAAAGCATCACAGCCTGCCCCGGGATCCTGCCACCCCCGCACCTGCCTGCAGGGTCAAGCTCAGCACCACAAACGCTACCCAGCACAATTTGTTTCAGTTGTGCTGTGCAATTGCACAGGCTGAGGGGCCTTATGAGATTTCCTTTCCTGCACACCCAGACTACTTTTCTGAAGCCAAGTGAAAGCAAGTCTTGTTTTCCCAGAAATGCAGAGGCCACAGGCCCAAGTCTTTTCCCAGTTCAAGCTGCCTGGAAACCTCTCCAACTGCAGCCCCCGCTTCTCCTTCCTCTCTCAACCTGCCAGTTGCTCCTGCCTTGGGGCATGGACTTGCAGCAGAAAAACAACTGCATATTGAAAAGATGCTGCCAAGTCCCAGCAACACTAGGGACTGTATTACAGTTAAGCCCGGCTGGAGAAAGGAAGCCACCTCTGCCCATCCCAGCCACTCAGCCCCTTGCCCATGTACCCTCCACATGCACAGCCTCATCCCAAACCTCCCCTGCATCTGCCCAGCACCAGCAGTCAGAGAGGATGCATGCACTCCCTGCACACTGCCTCTTTCCTACCCACATACCCATGCAAACCACTGATCCATGCTCAGGGCAAGGCAAATGGACTGTCATCGTAATGCAGGGTAAAAGGCAACGATGACAAAGTTCACACCACAGTTTTTCCACTGACTCCTCAGCAACCTACAGCCAATTTGGTTCTGTTCCCTTCCTGTCTCATCTGCTTCCCTTCAGGCCCAAGCCAAGTATTTCAGCCCGAGAAAGAGGCCTTTGGGATCTATCTGAAAACACACACCCCAGATCTCATGCTCCTGGGCCATCCAGGCTTTGAGCCAGGGAGATGCCGAGCGACCACAGCTCACCAAGAGACTGCTCAGGATGCTCTGCACCAACACTCGCACTTGAAAGGGATTTGGATGTGATCTTAGTAACAGAAACAGCATAAACCTGACCCTCCTTTACTTTCTGCAGAACTCGTTGCAAAGCAATTAGCAGGAACCAAGCAATCAAGTCCAGCGAATTCAAACAAGCAGCAGCTCCTTTTTCAAAGTGCCACTTGGTAAAGCCAGTGAAGAGGGTGACATCAAGCCAGAGCATGCCAGCGAGAGCCCGTGACAGTTCTTTCCTCGGTGATTACAGTCCTCTGTGCCCAAACCAGAAAAAGCTGCAAAGAAAGAGAGACATGGCTGTTCTCCCAGGTTGCAAAGAGCAGGTGGGCACAGCTCGCGTCTGGGCTGGAAGCAACGCCAGACACTAGGACAGATTTTCATTGGCAAAGCTGTAGCAGAGCAGATTACACCAATTCTACATTGTTTTTCTGCAGCTGTCTCACACTCTGAGGGCTGTTAAAAGCATTGTCATGCTCTCCCTGAAAATTTCAGGGGTGCTAAAAATCAGAGATCAGCCCAGACGGTGGGCACAGCTCGCGTCTGGGCTGGAAGCAACGCCAGACACTAGGACAGATTTTCATTGGCAAAGCTGTAGCAGAGCAGATTACACCAATTCTACATTGTTTTTCTGCAGCTGTCTCACACTCTGAGGGCTGTTAAAAGCATTGTCATGCTCTCCCTGAAAATTTCAGGGGTGCTAAAAATCAGAGATCAGTCCAGACACATGCATGCATTTAAAAGGCTGCCTTGGCAAACAGTGCGAGAGCTCAGGCACAGGACACTGCTGTTCTCCCTGGCTATTGCACAGCCACAGGGCACCCCTCTGGATTTTGTAAAGATAATATTCCACATCTGTCTGAGAAACGAGGAAACAGAGGCTCCCCAAGAGCTCAGATATCAGCCAGGGGTCCTCTGCAGCCCTTGCCAGCGTCTCTAGACACAGTTTCTGCAGCTCCTCCGTGCAAACCCGGACTCAGCAGAACAGCAGCAGAAGTGCTTTTGGGTTCTTCATGGCATTATAGAAAAATCTAAGCATGCCATCAGATTAATCTGCAAGCCCATAAATGAGTGTGGCAGGATTCCCAGAAGGTCAGGCCATCACCTCACAGCAACGCAGCTCGCACGCAAGGCGAGAATTATACTCTGAGCTTTGCTAATCCAAGGAGAACAGGCCCACCGTCTAGCACTGTGCGGCACAGTCTGTGGCAGGTGTCTGCTGCCTCTGCGGGGATCCCTGGAGCTCCAGCATCCTGCCAGCTGGTTTCACTTCTTCCAGAGGATCGTGTAGCTTAGTCCTCCACCGCATTTTCCCACATTTTTGGCACTTCTGTCCTAGTATAGCTCCACGGATAACATCTACCCTGGAAACGCTTGGCACCACTGCACTGAACGTCTGTACAAATCAAGTGCACGGAGGCAAGTCCCCGCTCCTCCCCGACACAGCACCACATCAGGTTTTGCTCCCACACTGTGGTATTAGTGTAATTCAATCACATGGGTAAGTAACAGACAAGCATTATATTGTTATATGAGTTTGCCACATAGATCAAAGCATGGTACATCCTTGCATCCGTGAAATGGACTCTGGTCCTGTTCTTCCATAGGAGGAATTTGTATAAACACCATGTTTCTTGGAAAGTCTTCCTGGATACAGCAAGAACACTAATACTTTCCCTAATAATTTTCTTATTGCCATCACAAAATCATGAGTTAGTCCATATAATGATTTGCTTTTTAAGTAAACTGCTAACTTATTATGGAAAAAAAATAACAAAATTATGTTCTTTTATATGTTTCTTGGAATTGAGCCTTTGGTAAGGGGAATAAAAGGATGAAGCATCAGATTTTTAAGCTTTTCTATGCCAAAAAGCCTCCTGTTTTCCTCACAAAGCACGGTAAAGGCCTGCAGCACATCCAACTCCAGCAAAATATCCTAGACTCCCTCCAAACTTCAGCACTTCTCTCTCTGATCTGACACAACAGCTACTGTTAGCCACAGCAGACACTCTTCCATCCCTAGGACACCAGGTGAGGCTTCTAGTCCAGCTGAGAGCAGGAGCAGATCCTCAGCTTACCAGGATGTTCTGCCATCGCTCTACATAGCAGCAACCAGCCAGGCAGCTGTTCCACACTTACTGCCATGCCTGCTGGGTTAGAGGCAGAACCCAATACCCTTTGGAAAGGGGACACCCTTTCCAAATCAAGCTTCCTAAGGCCATGTCCTTCATGGTTTTAATTTTTGATTCCTTTTTGTTTTTCCATCCCCCATATTTCTTTCTCACCCTCACCTTCCCTGCTGCTGCACAGTGCCCCTTGGCATGGCAAGTATTTGTTACCGTGCAACGTAGAAAGGATGAAGCCAAAAGTTTAATGTTATATCATGTATTACCTGCCTGATGGAAACACACAGTTAAGGAGACAGAACAAGCAGGAATGGATAGCGGAGATCTCTCCACAGACCTATTTTAGGTTTAGGTCAGCTCCTTGTTGCAACCTCAGAGGTATTGCAATGGCTTTATACAGAACACAGGCTGCTCTGTAGCACTGGAAGAATTCACTGCTCCCCTCCTCCCTTACACTGGTGAAAGAAGGGAGGATATAGCATCAGAGTTACACACATGCCCAAATCAAGGGAGTTCATTTATCCTGACTACTGAATAATGCATGTCTTCAGAAAAAAACCTCTGTTCCTGCATAGAGACATCATCATCTAGCAGTGAAAGAAAGACATGGCACAACAGGCTGCACGGAGAAACGCACTTCAGGAGCAGAGGCAGCAGCGACAGGGAGGACGAGACAGGTGACAAGACAGCTCCTTACCTTAACCCGTATGGGTGGTGGGCTGTGGAAGCTGCTGACATGCAGTAACAACACTGCTTCCACACGGATCTCGTGTGCTGAAGAAGCCTGCTTGTTTTAATCCAGGGCATTATGGAATGGCTGCATTTGTGCTGTACAAACAGCTTCTACAAGCCTTTCAGGAGCAGTTACACATAGCTTTAATTGGGAATTCTTTTTTTTTATTTTAATTCCAGTCACATGTTTTGAGCTGTTACTTTCCTCTCCTCTGTGCGTGTATATAGATAGATATATTTTTACATCTCCTGTCTGTGTGCCATGTTAGCCTCAAGCAACCAGCTCAGCGCCATCAGCCTTGACAAATGACTCAGTTCTTATTTGGAGCCAGGTCTGTAAAGCATCTCCTTCCTGCCCTTCCTAAGGCTGCCGTTAGCACAGCCACCCTGGCCCTGGGCAGGTGAGCTCTGCCCTCTGCATGTGGGCTTGGAGCTTCCCTGAGCACAGCTGGAGTCTGACCCTGCTTCAGCAAACCTGAAAGGACTCCCTGAAATCACACGGATCAGACCCTCACCCAGGGTCCCCCAGAAAGAGAGATTTCCACCACAGGAGAATGTCATTTTGTTTAGTGGGGGGGGAACCAAGGGCAGGTCGCACAACAGTTTTCTCTGCTCATTCCTCATCCTTGTGTCACTGAGTATTTGGCTTTAAAACAGGGACAGGGAGAGTCCTGGATGCTGGGACCAGGACCGGTCGGGTCACAGAGAGCACAGATCACATAACGGAGGACGCCTGTTTGCAGGTGAGCTGACGTGCTCATCAGCCATGCGGCCCTGGCACTCCTTCCTGCAGACATATGGCACGGCAGGACACCTCTGTTGGAGGCCAGCGTCTCAGGCACCCATGCAGCTTTCACAGGCTTTCTTTTTCTGCTGCTGCTCTCTCACGCTACTCTCTGCAAAATACTTGCTCAATGGCATGACTGATGACAACTTTCTGCCAAAAACACTGATGCCAAAGAATGGCTTTATTGAAGGAAATGTACATTTTGCAGAGTTGAGTTTTCATTTTCTTCCAGAACAGCAGAGGAAAAAGTGGGTATTTTCAACCATTTCATTGTTAACTCCTTAGACACCTGAACATGTTGTCAAAGCTCCCTGTGGAACATGATCTCCTTGCAGAGCCTGTGGTATTTGCTGCTTGCACTCCCAGCAGTGCACATGAAAGGGATGAATGCAGATAACACGACAGCCTCCCTTTCTCCAGTGACTTTACCCAGGAAAGCACCAAACCACAGACTTCAATCAACCAACTAGTTCATGCTTGCAGTTTCCTGGATTACAGCCTTGATGCAAGCAATTGATACAAGAGCTGGCCAAGGGCTGCAGCCTTAAAATTCTGGGCGCATCGCAGCAAACTCGTATGTTTTATTATTTAGACCTGTGCAGGAGCTCAGTCGGCTGAGCTCAGAGGCCAGGAATGCCTCGAGGCACACGTCGAGTCTCACAATTCCAGGACATTCATCTGCGTTTATGTAAGTCCCTGTTCACTCGCCATGAGACGTTGGCCCATGAGTTTCCCAAGCAAGCTACTCCTCGCTGAAATCAGAAGGGCTTACTTGTCAGAAAGGAAAGAGAAACGCACATTGCTTACGATGCTAGACATTTTCATTTGTTTGGTCACTGGTGGTTTATACTCCTGCCTTCATGCTGCAGAAAGCTTGGCCAGTAACCAAGTCAGATCTGATGGCCTCTGTTTTGCAGCAAGATGCAATCCCCAGTGTCATTTTCTCAATGCAAATCTCTGCAAACAGTTGCTTAAACAGGGGCTGTTTTCTGATCCAGTATCAGCTGTGATATGATAACATTACAAGAGCATAGCTGGAGTACAGTAACAACAGGACCCTCCTCAAAGCACTGGCAGCCACTGCCCATCCCGAAAGCTTCCTGACTGACTGTAAGATTGCAATGTGTGTTTTTCTCCATCTTTCACCATACCCCAAAGACAACCACCCCTCAAGGCAGGGCACCCAGGAACTCCACTCAGTTCTTACATGATTTAACTTGCAGGCAATTTTCTGACAGGGAACATTTTTCTCTGTGTCCCTCTCTCCCTTTTTAAATTAACTGCTCTCTTCTCAAAGCCTGAGACATATAACTACGTAGAGGCACAAGTGCCTGAGCGCTCTAACAACTTGGGACTGTTCTCCTGCTTTCTTCATGCCAATACCTGGAGTTGGGCTTTTCTTGGTGACCAGACCCCATGGCCACCCAGGCTGCCCCTTTTCCTCTCCCGGGGCCTGTGGTTTGCAGTGTTCCCAGCATATTGCACAGCACACCTTGTAAATGGGCAGAGCCTGGTATTTAATTTACCAGCTGGTAACTTCCTTCTAAACAACCTTTTGCTCCCTCCCATATTAAGCAGAACAGCAGAACCATTGTAATATTGTGCAATGCAAGTGCTGCACTGCCCTGCACAGTTCAGTAAAAGGCGAAGGCAAGGTCTCCTCTTCAATTCACAATTAACCTCACCGTGACGTGGGTGAGGAAGCACTGAAGGGAAGGAGTGGGAGTCAGGACATTCAGCTCCCAGCTTTGCCACCTATATTCTCTTTCACCCTAAAGACTATACAATTTCTCACCCTTGAAAACAGGAACATTTCCCAGAAAGGCTGCAATAAAATACTGATGTTTACCAAGCACTCTGAAACCCTGGAATGGATATAACCCTTCCAGGATCCGCTCAGTCTAGTGCAGCAGCATGGGACACTAGGTAGTACTGTAATACAAACCATGAATAACAGCAATTAACAAATAGCCCCAGAGAGATGAATATTAATCGGCAGTTCCCAGCTCTCCTCAGGCTTGAATGGATACTCCACAGATGGAGTGCACAAAGAACAACCTCAACTCTGCAGTGTGGATCACAGGAGAAACTTGCCCCACAGCTAATTTGCACTCAAGCTGCCCCAAGCCAGAGCACAGTAAATTGTAGCAATTTACACCAAAGCGCCCAGGGAGGTTCCACCAGCCAAGCCCCAGTGTGCAGTATGAGGCAAACGTTCAGAAAAGGCACCTGCTGTGACACCTACCAAAGAGCAAATATAGCCCGGTGGTCTGCAAAATTGCAGGAGCGTCAAGAAAGTCATGGAAACGTATAACCTGGCAAAGCCATTTGCTACAGCAAACCCCTCCATTCTACCTGTCAATATACACAGCTGTGCAGCTCAAGGCACAGAGAAACTCCACTGCACACACATGGACCACTTGCCTGTCCCAGTGGTGTCCTGGAGCTTCCCCTCAGGAACTCAACACAACTAGTAATTATATGTGTTGCCACAACACTTGCAAGCCCCATGGCAAAGCTGTTCTCACTGTGCTGAGTCTGCTGCCATCCTATAGCAGAAGTCATTCCTCCACAGGCTAGACGGGGCAAGCAAGCACAAGCAAGGCTGCAAATCAAGTAACTTGCCCCAGGTCTCATCGTGGATCAGCAGCCAGACCCGTGTCCACAGCAAGCTCTGCAGAGCATCCAGGAAAGGGGCTCAGAGGGGCAGCGCTTTGCTTTCGCACAAGCCATCTCAGTCTGCTCCCTGGCAGCCAGAGCGTGGGAGGGAAAATAGAGCTGGATCTCCAGGGCAGGAAGGGAGCCCTGTCACACGGCACGTGTTCAAAGCTGCTTTGCAAGAGCATAACGCAGCCATTGTTTTCTGCAGCTCAGAGCAAAACTGCATATATCAACTGACAGCACTAAGTTTTATCCATACATTTTTAAAAGCAGCTTCCAAGACAAAACATCTGCTCTCAGGTAGAGCCAGGACTCAACGTGAAATGGCTTCTACACCGAGTTATGTTATTGGTATAATTTTCCCCATTTTAAATCCATTTTCTTAATCTTTCTCCTGCAGCACCTGGAGGAAAGATGCATTAGCCCCCAACTCCCAGAGAAGAGCCCCTCTGGCTGCTCCAGAGCGTGTAAATGCAAAGGGTAACAGAAAAGCACAAGGGGAGACAAGACAATCCAATATTCTTCATTCAAAATTCCTTCAGGTTTAGCAGCTGCGCAGAGCTACTGACTCACAGCAAAAGATGAAGCTTCTTTAGATATATCATTTCTAATCTCAGAGTCAGAAAGGAAAGGCCCGTGGTTCCAGTGCCTGTCATCCTTGGGCAATATCCTCTTGCTGAAAGAAAACTGGGAATAGCAGAAGACTTTTAAGCTATTTATTTCTACCCTGAAGGTAGTGATCAGATAGTAGCATTGCCTTCCAAGTAATTCATTCAGGGTTTGTGTTCCTGCTCCAACATCTAGGGCCTTGCGGAGGAGTCTTTTTATTGCTTCCACTGAAATAAGGAAGAGCAGTCAGATATCAGTGAGATGCTTCAGCACATGCTTGCTCCCCTTTCCCAGGCTTCCATGGGCCAGGGATCAGTCAGGCACTTGCAGGATCAGGCCATTACACTGGTTTGGCTGCCCACTCTGAGGGCGCTCAGCCCAATGCCTCAGATTCAGTTCTAAAAAGAGCCTGTATTTGCTCCACTCCTGGTGGGAGCAGAGGCCACGGCTACTGCTCTTACCAGCCCTGTCATTTTATCCTGGGAGAAGTTAGTTAAGTCAGTTAAGTACAGGGTTGTGCTGCAAATTGCTCATTTAATATTGCCCTTGAAACTGCATTGTAATGATAAATTTTCACTTCCTTCCCTAGGCAGTTGCATAACATTGCTGGGCATTGTTTAGAGAGCTGCTGTGCTCCAAGCCACAGGCAGCTGGTGTCCCTTTCCCCTTCTCCTCACCAAGCGCTGGCAGGACTGTTACCTTTCTGGTTGTGGGGGTTTTTTGTTTTCTTTTTTGTTGTTGTTTTGGGGTTTTTTCGTTTTGGGTGGGTTTTTTTTTTTTTGGTGGGTTTTTTTTTTTTTTGGGGGGGGTTTTTTTTTTTTTTGTTTTTGGGTTTTTTTGTTTTTGGGTTTTTTTGTTTTGGGTGGGTTTTTTTCTTTTTTTTTTTTTTTGTTTTTGGGTTTTTTTGTTTTGGGTGGGGTTTTTTCTTTTTTTTTTTTTTTTGGGTTGGTTTTTTTTTTTTTTTGTTTTTGGGTTTTTTTGTTTTTGGGTTTTTTTTGTTTTGGGTGGGGTTTTTTCTTTTTTTTTTTTTTTAACACTATCAGCTTACTACATTAAACAACAGATAGTCGTGACTTTGAATGCAAGTAGCCTTCCAACAAGATTACTCCTACTTTCTTCAGCTTTCAGTGGGGAAAAAAAAATATCCCATTTATACCAGTTAAATCTAAACCAGTTAGAAAGTCAGATCTGTCAAATAACATTTAATTAAAAGTATCTTTAGGGAGGGAGCAGCTCAGTCAATGGAAAGCTTTCCCACTGACAATATAAATAGCCCAGGCCCAGAATTCAACAGCCTCACTTTGTGGTCAAGCTACGCAGCCTGCATGCCCAGATGCAGGATAAATTTTTGTTTCATGGCTTTTGTTGGCATGTTTTGGGTTTTTTTTTTTTTAATAACAGGGAAGTGGCTTTGAATTCTGGAAGCTGGGCTGGCTGATCAAAGCGATAACACTGAGCAGGGCTGGGAGGGAGGGGGAAGTTAGGTATACTTGAGCAGCAATTTGGAGATAAAATTGCTCTTAAAGCAGAACAGCATCAAGAATTAAATAAGATGCATCCCTCCACTTCAGGAAACTTGCTGCTGGTGGCTTCTTGCAGCATAAGACCTGACAGAATTCAAACCTGTTCTTCAAGCAAGGCTGAATGCAAGTTTGGACATCACCTGAAGTGCAAAAATACAAGACAGCAAAAAAGCATCCACACCAACACAAAAAATACAGTTTATATTCTCTAGTGACAGAAGGCCTGATCTGTTGGAGAGGAGACAAGGCAGCCCAGAGTAGAAAGCAGGGCTAGAACACGAGAGTACAGGGAGATGAGGCTGGTGACATACCAGTATTTGCCCTAGGCAGAGCACAAACTGCACATGGTTATGGTGCAGTAACGAAGTTGTGCCCTGGGGACACTTTGAAACAGCAGAGCTGCAGGAAGCCATAGGACAAGCTAGGAAGTCACTGGTGGTGCAGGGGACCCAGGACACAAGCCAGGGTCACACCACATCCACCTCGGGCTGGGCAGGTGGCAGCAGGGTGGTCCTGCAGAGCAGCAAGGGAGGGTCTGCCCTGCCCCAGGACTGCCATCTCCCCACTGCCCTCGCCGAAGCTTCAAGTGCACCTCCAGCTGAAAGCACCAGCAATGTCTCAAGCACAGCGGCCAGCTTGGTGCAGGGAACCAGGGGCGGAAATGTCACCCCTCAGGGCAGTCCAGCCTTCAGGGCTGGAGGCCTCTTGCTCTAATGGGAACATACAAACACACTCTACTGGTTTGAACCCAGGCAGGATCTTCCATGTTGATGAGCTTTGTTTAAAAAACAAAGTTATTCTATTAGCCCCAGTCCATAAAAAAATCCCTTCCCATCTGCATGGTGTACTGCAGATGTTTCCCTCTAAGCCTGCAAGCCTCGATCAGTGGGGAAAGAAACTGATTCTCCAGCCTTTTACCAACATATCCAATTTTAAGCCTTCCTGCTGCTGGCCGTGATTTTGCTCACCCTCAAGGCACACAGCAAGGAAAGGCTTTCCCCTGTGGTTTATGTAATGTATCAGGAATAAATCCAATGTCTGGGACACTCATCACTGTACTGGAGAAGGGGAATGCCAACTGAGCTACGCAGCCCGCTTCTGTCTCCTTCACCCAGGCATTTCTAGTCTCCCATCACCTCCTAAGTCTCTGCTATCAGAGACTTAGAGCTGAACCAGAGCGGTCATGGTTCAGCTGCATTAGGCTGAAGAGAGGAATGGCCACAAAGGAATTTTAAAATCACTCTTCTATAACAAATCAATTTCTCAGCCTTCATAAAGAGTTTTCATCCTTTGGTGTAATAGGCACTGCTCCCCTAACTTACTTTGAAAATAAAAGGCAGCAGATCCCTAATTAGTTACATCCACCAGGAAAACAGAAATTACACGCAAGATTTTCACGTGGCATAAGCAAGCCACGCTGCAGACACCAGCCGAAGCTCTGACAAGACCGGGATCCAGCAGGAGCCAGAATGGGACCCACCACCCACAGAGGCAACTAAATTGCAACACCTGGTCACCATGATCCAACCGCAATCCAGTGGTAAGAGGTCCTTGTTACCACTACAAACCCCAAGGACTTCCTCTGTCCTTAAGACTGCCCCAGCCAGGCCCCCACCGCTCTCCTGGTTACAGGAACCCTTTCCAGACAGCGTCTCCCTTGTTGCCGTGAGCTCTTTTGGATACTTTCCCAGGAGGGATGCATCTGATGACTAATGCAACAGCTAGCAAAAGGCACCTCAGCAGCTAGTCATGGAGCAGCGGGTAGCATGGCTCACTTGTGCTTCACAGACAACATCCCAGCCAGAAAGGGTCAGAGGCTGCCTCACTTCCAGACCCAGCTCTCCATTCAGTTAGGCCCTGGGGTGACCAAATAGAGTGTTAATGTTCATCTCACAGGGAACTGGCTTCAAGGGGTGTCCTCAGGCCACACACACATGAGTCACGTAAGCTTATTTGACTTCAGCTGACACAGTAGCAAACACTATATAATCCATGAACATGTGGCCAATGCACAAAGTTCTCTTCCTAGTCCGCTTGGCACAAATGCCTCATACAATGCGAAGTATTTCAGGATAAAGAATCCAGAGGGACAGCTCTCGCCCCAGAAGCACAAGGGACAACAAGCAGGAGGTCTGGCATAACTTGAGTCAGCAAAGTGCAAGTCAGCACATGGAAAAAAAAAAACAGTGTATCATCTCACTGTAAATCTCATGATTTACACGAGCACATACAAGTCAAATTAATGCCCTGAAGACAACAATTGTTTGTATTGCAGCAGCACCTAGAGGTCAGAAGTAAGATGAAGATCACTCTGTGCTAGGCACTGTACAGGTACAAGGCACACCCTCTACCCATTTAACATCAGAAACCAAAGGGAGAAGGGAAAGAGAGCTTCTCTCCCCACATCCCACAAGGTGAAACACAGAAGAATCAAAAAGGATGCCCAAGGTCCTCGGGAAACCTGCAAAGCAACCAGAAACTGATTCCCAGTCCAAAGCCTGACCAGCAAGGGTCCCCTCTCCCTGCTGCGGTGGAGACTAAATGTTCTGCTTGGCTCCGCTTTGGGATGACCACATTACTCGCAAATGCTGAAACTACAAGTGAGTTGTTCAAAATGTCCCAAAACAGATGTCAACAAAACCAATACTGCATGCTAAGCTACCATATAATTTTTGCTCAGGCCACCTATTATGCAGCACAGCTATTTTAGAAATGTTTGTCCCGTTTTTCACATCCTTCTGCCTAATGGAGACTGACTGCGTAGGCCTATAAAAGAAAAATTTTAGAAACCTCTAAAACAGCATTCTCAAATGTAATAATCAAGCAATTTCAAGTTTGATCTATGGAGTAGAGACAAAAAAGGGTCATTTCCAGCTTTCTGGTGGTGCAAAACACCACATTTTTTCCACTGTGATGCCAACTAGTCCCCACTTTGCAAACCTGCCCATCCAGGACAGACCACCTTCAGTCACAGCACTCACTGTCATTTTTAGCAGGAAAATCCTTACCTGGAGACAAGAAAAGGACAGCTGTGGCAATCTGGAACATCAGAATAGGGAGACAGGGGAAATCTGCCAGGACATCAGACACAAACAGCAGGTAAAATAGCCTGCAAGCTCAAACAGGTCAAAAAAATCACATAAACATTGTATTTTCTATGTAGGTCCTGCTTACATAACAGATTTCATCTGCACCAACTCCAAGTATTTTTATAAGGCAAAGACATACAAGTAGTTACTTCCCATCCATCCATCAAGAGCTACCCTAAGCATCAGCACCCAAGCCAGTCCCGCAAGCTCCTTGCTCACGCTGCCACCCGCTCAGCCTGGCTGCTCAGCGCATGGCGAAGCGCTGCTCACTCGGATGCACGCGCAGCCAGACCAACTGCGGAGCAGCCTCCGGGCCACTCGCAGCGTGGCAGTGGCGGCCGGGCTCCCCAGCAGCCAGGCGGCTTGGGTGAGGTGTGCTCCCTCTCCTGAACTCTGCCACCACTTCAGCTACTTCCACGGTCTGCAATAGCTGCTACCGCAGTAGTTCAGAGGTATCTTTAGCAAGTTTAAAGAGATCCCTTCACCTGAGCCCCTTCCCAGTCCCACGGAACAAACTAATCGCACTCTTCCTCTGCCATCCTCCTGTGAGCCAACAACTCTCCAACCCTCAGGCTCAGAGGATTTGTAGCAAGGCACAAAGCTCTTCGTCACCACATTGCTGCTCAAATCCAGCCCAAGTTAATAGAGCCAGCAGTTGTCACCAGAAAGCTTATTTGCTTGACTATTCAGTAAAATACCTAATGAACACCAAAACTAGCACTGCTGGTGGTGCTAATTTTCATCTCTGAGGCAGATACAAAATATTTATCTTCTTTCTAAGAGGTGGCATTTAATTGCATCTTAAAGCAATATGTAACTTTTTTTTCTTTTGAATGAACAAAAGGCAACAACTGCTTTTAGCATTATATAAAGTGCAGTCTTGTAAAGTGAACTTTCAAAACTTTGTAAGTACTAGCACCTGGAAAACGATGAGACTATTTCATGGTGGTGTGATCCCTTGGGTAAGTACAAAACAAACAGGAACCATTCCAGAGGGCGGTCCACCCCAATGGTGGACTTTCTTCCCAATTTGCTTTGCAAACACTGGTTCATCCTGCCTTAACCCCCGTGCTTGAGTTATGCCCTCTTTCACTGCCTTCCACGTCAGAAGGCCAACAATTCTTCCATCTCAGTTTTCCCATCAGAACAGGAGAAAGTTGCCTTCTCTAGAAAAATCTGTGGTGCTCCGAGAGAGCGCTCTAATTGCCCGATGCGCATTCAGGTCAGGTACCCACTGTAGTGACATTAATGAGCAAGATGGAGACTGTTTATGACACAATCAAGAGAAGTTAGTAAACATTACAAAAGCCAACAGCTCTATTGAAAATATGTAGCACTGCAAGAGAACACAGAGCAGGGAAAGGGAGGCCCAGGAGAGAGGAACAAGACGTGCTTTTATCTGAGTTAATGCCAGATTTCTACATTTCTGGTCTGATTGCAGCATTATCTAATGTTCTTTCTGTGTGGGATCAATAATGTCTCCGTGATGTCAATGCAGTACAGCGATGGTTTCCCCAGAACATGCCCATGCCTCACTCCCAGACTCCAAAATCTCCAGAGTGGTCTTCTAAAAGCAAAGGGCCAAATCCAGTGGAGCTCTCCGGACACTGGCAGACTTGTCCCCAGCATGAGCTTGACAAACACTCAGGAACCATGGTCCAGGAGAATCACTTGATGGGCTTGGTGCTTCCTGTGCATTCAAGGTCAGCCAGCCAGCGCAAAAAGGCAAGGGCGATTGTATCTGCAGCAGTGGAAAAGAGAAGGGCACCTGCTGCAAACAGGTATTTCACAGCTCCCACAGCCTGGATTCTGTCCAACAAAAGTCCTCAGACATTACACACAGCTGAATTGGATGCACTTAAATTAGTACCAGATCAAGACCCTATGGAAGGTGAAGCATTAGCTCAGGCTCATGTAATACTTGCTCAGCTCAAGTTTGTGGAGGATGATCACAGAGCTCGACGTTTCCAACAAGCCCCACCAGAGATCCTACCAGAGTTCAATACCAGGAGCTGGCCACCGCAGACGCACCAGCCCTGTAGAGAGTCACGACTGCTCAACTGCTTCCAAAGCCCTGTACTTCCAACAAGTCTCCCTCGAGACTAACAGTTCTGCTGTAGCAACAGCAATGAAATAAGTGGCATCAGAAAGGTTAGCAAGAGCTGACATAACGAGCTGCACAGGACCTCTTTTCCAAAAATGCATACGGTGTATTATTGCTGTGGCAGAGACACTACCGACTTTGGTCTCTCTAAACAGAAGAGTTTGGCCCAGTCAGCACACAGATTGTCTGCTGCGAGCACAACAACAGAACAGATGCCTTTGTTTAGGATGGGCTGAATTTAGGGAAATACCAAGGGATGTAGTAAAACGAACACACGCTTTCATTTCTTTGTGGCACGTTTCCTTCCACCCCATCCCTCTTCCTAAAAGGAATTTACCTCCCCCAGCACCCCTAGAAAAGGAGTCTGGCACTCCCCTGCCTGCACAGGCACCTTCTGCAGTTCTTACACCTGAGGTACTGCTCCCAGGCAAAAAACCACCACACTAAGGAAGACTTTGATACCAGTCATTATGGCTTTACCACCCAAACAGTCACCTGAGGTTCCACCTATATCACCCTAGACATGCCTACTGGACGGAGTTTAGAGTCATTTACTTCAAGCTAGAAGTTTCTACACTGTGATACAAGTGAAGTTAAGGAAGAAACCCAAAGTTACAACTCCAGTTAGCAGTGCAGTAAAGACAGAGAGGCTCCATCGACATGAACCGTCAAGGCCCGCAGAGCAAGCCTGAAGAGCACTGCAGGGAATTTTAACACCACACGCCCTGCCAGAGCCACCCAGACTAAGCCACAGGAGAGGCGCTTCCCATTTCTCTTCTATTCTCTCTTCACTAAACAGCTGGTAGCAGCGTTTACTGTGCTGGACAGGCACATGTTAGTGGTACACAGCCCCCCACTAGGATTTCCTTCACAAAAATGACCAAAGTCTATTCCTCAAAAAGTTTCCAAGAAAAACAAAAGAGAAAGAAAGAAAAAGATCCAGTCAGATTAAAAGCCAGCGTGTTTCTCTGCAGCTCTAGCTCCACCAGGGTAGGTAGACCAATGGTTTTAACTCTGCATTCTCTTTTCATTTTCCCAGGAGTTGCTATACAATACAACAAAACCAAGAAACACCTGCTGTCCTAATGAACCAACGCTCATTAAACTAGACAACCCACTAGCTGCCATGCTAATTATTGCAAAGCATGCAAAGAGAATTGATGAAAAGCTACTATATTGCATACACTTCCAAGCATTCTTTTTTTTGCCCTCCAGTCCAGATACGGCATTACCTCCACTTCTGACTGCTAGAGGAGAAATAAAACGCAATGAGGATGAACAGCATAAACAACAACGCTCCAAGCAATGCCATAAGGCCTCAAATTGGCTCCAGTTCAGACTTTTTTATTTTTGATCTCAATGAAGAGTGAGCAAGATACAGTATTTTCATGAATGCCAGACAGTCTGAAGCTATTTTTTTTCAGCCTTGTGTGATTTTCTGTAGCGCCCAATTTTAAAGCTGAGACTTCAAGTCTCTGCAGTGCGACCAAGAGCCTCCCATGCAAATGCCCAGCACACGCAAGGTTTCAGCATCAGCCTCCTTAACAGAAGGAGCTGATCACTCCGGGCTAGCGCCAAGGAAAACCACAGTTTCCCTCTCAGCAACCTCAGCACCCACCATCCTATCCACGAAGCAAGAGCTGCCCCAGAGGAAACACCACGTCCTTCCCCTCCGTCTCCTCTCACTCTACTCTTGCTGTGTCCCCAGGCGTGCAACAGCTTCCCACTTCCCACGGACGAGCGCTCCCTCCCCTCCCCAGATA
>NW_008795382.1:2262300-2293045 GCF_000699145.1 Aptenodytes forsteri | reverse complement strand
GACGCGGGGGAGAGCGGGGCTGAGCACCCGGGCAGGGCACCCCGCTGCCGCCCTCGCCATCGCCCCTCCACCCGAGCCGTAAGGGAGCATCACAGCAGCCGTGGCGGCAGGGTGGTCACGCGTGTCCCCTGTGTCTAGCATCACATGGCAGTGCCTCCACACTTACCTTCAGAGCTACCACAGCAAGGAAAGACAGAGACGCAGCCGTCCCGTACACCCACAGCAAGATGCAGGCACCATACCTGCACTTCAACACAAAGGGGGGGGTTGCATAGCATTACTGATTTCTGACCCACATCATATGCAGCCACTTAATTCCGTGATAAGAAGTCTCTGTTTTTGCTTAGCCTAAGCCCTTTTGTCCTAGAAAGTGAATGCCTACACCTGGAGCCAGTTAGGAGGAGCAGCAGAGAGCAGGACCTGGCACAGCTGTGTCTACCCTACCTGAGTCAGGAGGGGTATGCCACAGAGGCCTGTGCCCTCCCAGTAAGTCTGTGCAAGGAGACTTAGCCACAAAGCAAGGTCCGGCTACTATCTTTGGTAGTGAGAAATTCACCAGGAAAAGGGATGTTTCCCTCCGGCCCGCAGCAGCTTGCTTTCTGTAGTAATTGTGGTCTGTTGAACCTTGGGGCCTTCACTATTTATTGTCAACTGAATGTCTTGAGGTGGATGCAGGTCATCTTCAAACGCTGCGTCCAGCTCCCTCTGTTTTCCAAGGCTTGAGATGCTCCTGTAAAAGTTAGTGAGCTGGTCACTCAGCAGAAGCCTGTCTGTAAATTAGTGCCACTTATCCAGCAACACCAAATTAAACACCATTATCGTCACAGATATCCCCAAGAAGCTCAGGTGTAAATTGTGGCTTTCAGTAGGTTATAGCAGCTTGCTCTGCAGACATGAGAACCATGTGGTCAGAGGGAACCCAGAACCATGCCCTACTCACTGGATTGTTTCCCCCCGGGGACCTGCACAAAAGCCCCTCTCAAGAGCAAGCAGAGATCCTCCCCAGGAAAAACATCACCAATAACACCCCACTAGCGAACCACTGAAGCCTCTTTCCCCAGAGCTAACTGATTAGGCATTTAAATGCAAAATAAAAACCCATAAACAAACCTGTATCTGTGTCTTAGTGTCCTGGTCTCAATTCTGTAGATAAACCACAGCAGAGAAAGCTGAAACCGTCCTGCTGAGAGCTGCCTCCTCGCCCAGGGAGGTGTGCCGGTGTCCTGAGTATATGCCATACCACCCAAAAAAAAGGAACCCCTCTGCAACCCCAAGCAGCCAGCTACAGAAGCTCTGCTGGAGCAAACTGCTCTGCAGTTTGCTGGACTGCGGGCAAACCAGTGGGCCAGGCTGGGACACTGTGCCTCACACCAGCCAACCTTTACCCAGGTTTGTGGTTTCACTGAGAGCAACAAACATCCTGGCACAAGCAGCGATTCACAAGTGCATGGAAACAAGTAACTGTTCAGCCCTAAGAGATTTTGGTATTTCCAGGGGGTGTATTTGTCCGTGCCTCCCCACCCCCCCCAACCCCTCCTTCAAGTCAAGAATACTAGTGCAAAAGATGAAAACCAGCTGCTGTTGCCGCTGGCTACAGCCCTGCCTCAACCGCAGGAGACAGAGCGTGCTTTGCTGCACTAGCCCCACAGCGCTGGGTCGGCATTTAACGAATGTGGGCAGATAAAGTAATTGCCCTTTGGAGAAACAATGCTGGAAAGGGGAGCAAAAGAAAGGAGGGTGGAGGCCAGCTTCCAGTTTGGGCTCCAGCCAGATATATGGTATTCCACAGAGCTCCAGGCAAACGGGTCACCCACACGTTAATGACACAAGAATCACTGGGTCAAATTCCACGGCCTGGGTTATGCAGGAGGTCAGACTAAGATGAGCATAATGGTCCCCTTCGGCCTTAAAATTCATGAATTTGCAATGGCTAATTTATCATCTGACAAACTCAGCTTCGTTTTCTTCTCATAGAAGTGGCAAACAGGTCACAATAGATTTGAATTCATTAGATGAAATAATTCAATTACTTTGCTGTGGTCTGGGTTTGGTTAACCCTACATATTCATGCCAAGAAGTTCCCTGCAAATACTTGGACCTAGGCCACAACTCGGACCCATTGCTCAGCTGCAATGAAACAGGCAAATTACAAGAGTACAGAGAGAAAGAAACCCCAATACTTTAAAAATGCCACTAATTCATCTGGTGAATTGTGTCCACATTGTGTCCTGTGTTGGGAAGGACAGGGAGCAATTAGAAAGACTCCAGATGAATGTGACAAGTGTGACCTATGAGAAAAAGGTAAAAGAAATTGATTTGTTCAGTTCAGATAAGATCAGGAGGAAGTGGAGCAGTAATCTTTAAACATGAAAAGGGCTGCTGCAAAGAGTGACGACAGAGAGAAATGGATCATATAATGGGGGGTAGGATACAAAATACTCAGGCTAGAATCCATCACAGGCGAAGCAGAGGTCATGTTAGTCAGACATTACGTACCTCTGCACCTCTAACTCCTTTTTGTTCCCGTAATCTTAAGGCACTGCTGATTCCTAGTAAAGAGCTAGACTTATCAAATTACCTGCATCATCTTGTTCCTTCTAGTTATTGAACCTCTCTATGTCTTCACTTACAAACACAGGCAGAATCACAACACTAAGCAATAGCATTGCAGGATCCTTAAAACTTCTTGAGCAGTTTTTAATATTTCTTTTAAAAATTGATATCCAAAGCTATCACAACACAATATGAAAGAGCTCTAACTATTGTCACATTTCCCACCACTTGGAAGAGACAACCATGAAAGCAACAAGGCACAGAAAGCTGAAGGGAAGACAGCGAGACAATAATACAGAACTGTGATACAGTAGTCAACCAGCAAATTTTGTCAATCATTTAAGGATTGCTAAGACACAGGAACATTCCTCCACTGCCTTGATGTCTTCATCATCCAGACACACTAAGGAGTCAGGCACTCCCTCCAAAACACAAAGTTCTCTCTTAATTAGCATGGAAGCTTTCCTGTAGCTCATTAAATGGGTTGCTGGTGGCCTCTGCTGGGGTTTATGTGCAAAAAGAGCACTGCAATTCAGATTCCCAAAGCTGACAGACCCCAGCTGAAATCACTGCTGAACTGGCACTATAATTGTCAAGTTTTACTGGCAACAGCTGTAATTAAACACCATCACCTTGCACTGTCTTTTTTTCAAACTGGCAGGTTCTGAAAGCATCTTGCTATTGTCCAGTGTACTGGAAAAAGTTTGCCATTTTCTAAATTCCTTTAAGGGTAGCCTGCAAGGAAAGGCTATGGTCTCTGTTTCTGTGGATGTAGAACTGAATATTTTTTCTTGTGCTCTTTTTGGTGTGAAGGAAGGCACAGGTGATCCTTGTCTATGGACAGGTACATCCAATTTCTGCCTCTTCCCCACGGACAGTCATTTAGCTCCTAACTCTCTTTCAGCAAGTTTCTCAGAAAGACAAGGGTTTTGAAGGTAGAGGGTCCCTATGAGGTTCTTGGAAATATTAGGATGAAGAGCCCTATTGCTGCCTGAGCCAAGAGAAGGGGGCAATGGTAACTCTAATGTTGTTATGTGTCTGAAGATGTTAGTAGGCAGGTGGCAGAACAGGGCTTGTTTTAGAGTTCATACTCAACTAAGAGTCCCATGACGAGAGACAAATCCACAGGAAAGTAGGCTTTCATCAGCAGCACTTGCAAAAAGATCATGAAACTATTAGCAAGGCTAAAAGTTGGCCACTATCGGACTGGAGGAGGATAGAGAGGCTATAAATGATCCGCCATCAGTCAGACAAAGCAGGCAAACCAGAACAGTGTGGGGATGGTAATAATTTCCCTAACCCCTTCCTTCACGTTTTAGGGCAGCTCGATGATCTTAGTCTGGAGACAGACTAGTACTAGTTTAAACCAGCCTAAAAAGAATCACACATCGAAACTGGGAAAACTTTGTCTTGGCTTATATCAGATGGTTTTACAGCCATGAATTTAGATGGAGATAAACATATCTTTGAGGAAGTTTGCACCTTTTTTAATATCAAAGTATCCCAGTGGATGTAACTTCCTTTTGTGTGCAGCCTTCTAAATGCTAGCTCAAGTAGCAGGAAGTGTAGAGAGGGGGGATAGATGCAAATTTATAATTAGCAGAATTCCTTTTAAACCAACAATAGTAGTTTACAGTGAGTAGAGGTAAATAAACAAGCAAGCAACAATGGCTGTCAAAAGCAATTCTATGGTCAAGGCAAAAAATGGAGAGACAAAACCCTGTAGAGACAGGATAAATCAGGCTGATGCACATGCTCTTTCTTTCCAGACAAACTCTAATATGCATGTGTTGTGTTGTTGTTTATATTTTAACTTTTAATATAGAATAAAAAATCCATAGATGTCAAAAGACCTCGACATAACAAACAAGCGAGTTTTCTTGTTCCAAACACAGATTTACATCCACCTCACTTCTGCTGCTCTTGGTCACTGAGCAAGGCTGTGCCACCAGGCAGGTAATTTAACCTTTCAAACTTTGTTTAGATCAGTAAGCAGCTAAGCCAATAAAGCTTCCTCTGTTTCTCCTAGCCCGTCCCCGTGGTTCCTGAGCACTGGTCCAGCACAAGTGCTCTTGTGGCCACACACTGAACTGAATCAGAGAACTAATCCAAGTGAAAAGTAACTCAGCAAATGCTCTGCACATACATACACACACAGTGGGTATTTTTCAGCTAGATCCATTTCTTCCCCAGTTTGTTGGGCAAGTGTCTGCACGGATGCAGGCACCAGACGAAGAACACAGGACTGGATGGGAGGGGATGGGCAGCGCAGCCTCGGCCAGGACTGCTTTCTTGTGAAACATCACTGTTGGTGCTGCCATATGCTAGTTTGTAAAGTGGAGATAACAAAATAACTTCTACCTATCCCTCCTGGGAAGGAATAAGAATTAATGTCTGAAGATCTTAAATGTATTACTGAGCTGTGAGCAAAGTAGTTTGAATAAGCCTGAAACCAGTGTGAAGATGGGTAATAGAGGAGTTAGCCTTGTTAAAGAAAAAGGGAATAATAGAAATGCCCCTGGAGGGTGTGAAGGCTGGTGTGCAAATTGGGGCCACACACAGCCTGTCTGAACCAGGAACATTTGCTTTGGCTTTGGGATTTTCATAAAACGTAATTACATAAGTTGCAACAACAGTCTCCTCAGAACAGCCCAGAGCCATGCAGGAAATTTGTGAGGGGACAGGGATGGGTTTCAGCTGGAGTGCTTAGCCATTCCTGTTATTTAAAACAACATATTAAGAACAAGGTTCAATATCTTTCTTTGGGGAACAGAACTCTGCATGCATCTGGAAGATTTGACAGGTCTAAATAAAACTGCTGTGCTGCACAGCTTTTTTTCAGGACCTGTAAAGGAATTACAGTTTTCAAGGGCTTTTGCAATCCTTCTTTCCACTGAATCTCATCCTAAGGCAACAAAACTCCTCAGTTCAGAGGGTGGGACTCAATGAGGAACCATTATTTGCTCTCCAAAGTAGAAGCACAAAAGGTTATTACAATCTCCAGATAACCTGTAATAGAGACTTACAGCCAGGAATATTATTCATACCTGAAATAAGGAGGATCATCTGAAAGTGAAGAGTTGCTTTGCTGACTGTGGTTGTCTCTTTTAAAACCTCTTGGAGCACAGAGATCTGGGAAAAGCTCTGAGTAACGAGCTTCTGTGAATAACTTAGCTGTGTGCATGCACATCTGAAACAGCCACAACTGCTGAGCAAAGAGACTCTCTCTGGGGCTCACATTCACACCCAGAGCTACGCTGCCCAGGCCAGCCAGTGGTGTGGTGGGTAAGATGCCTGTTGGGCAGTAAAGCTGGACGCAAACCCCTTCCCAGAACCTGAGTAGTAACACAGCAAGTGTGCTCTTAACTTTCTTTCCCCACCCCAGGGTAAGGCCCTCATGCCTACCCCTTTCTTCTCCTGGTACAGCATGAAAACACACATCAAGACCTTAAGAGTTTTCACAAGTTGCATTCCTTTATGTTTGGGTGCCTGCAGCAGCTGAGGATTTGGCCTTTCCAGCCTTGTGCATATTTATACATCCTGTGTCTCTGATGTCCCTTAATTTCCTTTTCATTAATACTCCTCTCAGCCTCGGAAGAGGCAAACAAAGAGGCAGAACTCATCCACTTCCTTTAGCTTTCAAGCTTGGCTGAAAGTGCTTCGTTAAACAAATAGCAAGAGACCCTTAAAATTCCCTTGCCCTCAACCTCATAGCTTGTTTGATGAAATGAAACCCTATGGCCTGACATTGGCCTGCTTTGTAGATGGGGATCTTTTAGGCAGGGCCAGAGGGGACTGTCCTGACTTCTTTGTGCTAATGCCATGTATGCCTTGTATCCAAAAAGCCAGCACCTCCTCTTCAGCCAAAATCTTACTCTTTACCTCAGAGCAGAATGACTGTTTGTACAGAGTGCCTGGGAAGGCTTTTGAACTCAGCAAGTTTCAAGCACAGGCAACTGATGCATGTTGTAACAGCGCTCTCCCTCATGCCAACCTCCTCCTCTGCCCTGGCATTGCTCTTTCTGGATGCAGCTTGCTAAGGGGAGACTGGCCCAGCCTGCCGTGGCACTGCAGCCTCAGTGCTGCTCTGACCCCAGTGCAGGGCGCTCAGGGTCTCTGCAGACACGTTCATCTTCCTCCTTGCCTAGAATCAAAACTGGCTACTGGTGTGGTCTGCATTTCAGCTTGGCTTTGAATTACCTGAGACCCAGTATGACTAATGGGCCTAGAGAGAAAGCTGGAGCTGACTGCAAAGTCCAAGCTGGATGATATTTGATAACCAGCTGGGGGGGGGATGTGAACAGCATTGGTGTTAGTAATTGCCTCTCACACGTGCTCCCAGGCATCTCAGTGATGTTTGCAGCAAGCTAGACATGCTCGAGCAACACATGGATTTCTGCTTCCTTTTCATCTCTCAGTAAATTCCCATTGCTTCTCACTGCTTGGGGGCACGTGCTCTGTAGAGCATGGTCCCTGCCCGCTTGCTGTTCCTGCAGGAGAATTTAACAGCCTGCAAGGTGCCTACTTCAAGGTGTCTTCTTAGGAGTCCAACCAAAATCCCAAGGGGTGATGGCAGTCTCTCTTGTGGTTCATCAGAAATATGCTGGCTTTTTTATGGGCTTGGAAGACTTGAATGGCAGAAACAGGGAGCTTTTCTTGGAGGCACTTTATCAAAGCTTTATTGCTCAGGCAAATACCCCAGAGCTCCTAGTCATGATCAGCTCATATTTACAATGATGGCAATGGGTTTGTTTAACCAACTTCAATTTCCAACGGTCAACAGACAAAAATCCAATTTCTCCTGCTGGAAGTCTGGGAAAACCTCCTGTTAGCATTAACTGAAATAAGAAGTAATCTTTTGTTATACTTGAAAGCCCAGGGGAAAAATACAGATTTTCACCTTTGAGGGGGGCTTTATTTCCTTTTAAAATTGTAACTGTTGGTAATGACATTAACTACAAGCAAGCATGTTTGGGTTTGTTTTTAAAACAGATTGCCAATAGTTATACTTTAATTGCGTTGTTTAGTCAAGCTTCTGCAAGTGCTTTCCAAACACTCACTGTGTAACTGACAGGGTTTATTTCTGTTTGACTAACCAACAACTCAGAGAATCAGAGACAGAAGGAGCAGAAGAAGCGGGCGAAGTGACTCTGTCACCAACCACACCGCAAGGTCACAGAGGCTCCTGCAGTAGCACCAGAGTGCGTGTCGCCCCTCGCAGTCCCCAGACCGGCTCTTTGTGACAGGAAGCACATTCTGGTTATAACCAAAGCTGCAGTCTAACCACACAGGCTCAGGTCTAAACCCATCAATTTCTTAATCAGCGATGAAAGCCAATGCAAAAATATCACCATTTACAGCTCAACTCTGCTAAGTGTTTACGGCAGGATATACTATTTTTTTTTCTACATTGGTTCCACTTGAAGATAAGTCTGTTCTTATCATTCTTATAGAATACTAGGACAATATTATAGCAACATTAAGCAGCATTTTCTAAAAGTAATAGTTCTCATTTTAGGACTGATAACTGGCACACAGCACACTCTGCACCATTAATGCTGATTTTTGAGCAAATAACAGAACACAAGGAAAGTTTCAAAGGCCTGAAAAGAGACTAATAGTGAAATGAAATATCTTAGAAAAGTAACTGGGATGACCCAAGTAACCTTAGCCTCGTTAGTCCAACACTGATGCCACGCTAATATGGGACACAGTCAAAACAGCCGTGGAATGTCAATCCATTGCTCCAGAAAACTGCTCATCAAACAAGCAATCCTTCCTTTGACGAGATTATAAATTCAGTTAAAGGTAATTCTGCTGACATAATAGACTTAGACTTCTGCAAAGCAGTTGACTTAATCTTGCATGACATTCTGTTAAAAATAGTACTCAACAAAATCAATGTAGCTTATATTAAATGAATGGAAAATTTGGTAACATGCATCTAAAAGTAATTATCTGATGGAGGAATATCTAGTGTGTCCAAAAGGATTTACTCTTGGTACAATGTTGTTCAATGTTTTTATCTATGATCTGCCATTACTGGCAAAGTTTGTGTAAAAAAAATGAAATTTAGAAGAACAGTAACAATTAACAAGAGAGGTGGGATTGGTTGGTTTGGTAGGGTGGGACACTGGAGCACACATTCCAGCACAGCCAGACATCACTGCATTTACAGTTCTGATGACAAGAACAAGATGAAAATGCACCCTCCATTAGTTGATATCTGGAAGGATGGTGTTTAAATATGCTGCAGTTCAAACACAAGTTCTGGGTCTGATGCAGCATTTGCTGAGTGAGAGTGTTTACTCTGCGTTATGTCAGAACTCTAATTAGACAATCTGCTCTGTTATCTGTAAAACCACTCTTCTTGTTTTACCTATTGATCAGTTTTCTCTACTGATATTTGATATTTTTCCTGGGCTGGCAAATCTCAACATTATGGTTGACATGACAGTTGTGGTTTTAGTGTAACACGTACCGCAATATCGATCACACCATGTGATTAACAGCCTGTATTGCCTAAGGGACGAAATGAATATTAACGTTTGCTCAAGTTGTCTATTGAGATCAAATATTTGTGTCCTTTGTTGATTGCAGCCTGGAGGCTGCATTGGCCTCTTGGAAAAGAACAGAGTACTGATTCTGAACGAAAGGTTTGGGAGTAGCAAAGCACAGTGTTAGCCTACGTTTACAATCCCATCCCCTCACTTTTCCTTGGAAAAGCAAAGGGAGTGAAGGTAGTGGCTTGGCTCCTCAGAACAGTGTGTCTGCCTCCTGGCTGCTGCTTTTGACTTTCACTCGAGAGCTGCTAAATGATGTTGTCATAGAAACATAAAAGGGGCATCTGAGAACCCTTCCAGTCTGGGCTACACACAGGACAGCACATTTCACTCGCGTGTATCTAGGTCTCTACAAACTTATTACCTTTCTACCAGACAGCACAATTAACCAAGTCCAGGTTTTCTTACCAATTTCTTGTGTAGTGGCGGCACTCCTTGCTCACAGTGGCTCAGCCCCTAAATAACCATCATTTCCAGGTGTCCAGGATCTGTTCTTTCGCTCAGTGAGGTAACACGGCCACCAACTTTGCTGCAAGCAAACAGAAATTCCTCAGGGTCAGCTTCTCTACTTACATAAACTGGGATAGCTCTGTTTACTGGCACAGGGCTGTACCACTTTACATCAGCAGAGAATTTAGCCTTCAAACATATGCTATGTTTATTTTCCATTGGAGATGGGTATGCAGCTAGTATCTGTTTTCCTTTGCGCTTAGCTCCATATAGATTAATTTTGTCAATAATAAAGCAATATTTTTGCTGGTTTACATTATTATCCAAAGAGACAGGAAAAAAAAAAAACCCAGACAAACAAATTCCAGTCAGAGTCATAAATGATCTTGGGTTAAATGACTGTGCTGTCTAGCATCCCAGGGGATAGTAGCAATGAAACTCTGGCAAATCTGAGGGCAACCTGACTTGACAGAGCATAACAAGGCAAGAGACAGTCTGTTGTGTTAGCTTACCCTGCTGCTTCTCCATTGACAATATTTTGGATTGGCACCTAGTGATAAAACAAATATAATCAAGGGGAAATCCGGTGGATTTATGAGTAGAGGGTCAATGGCCCCAGGGACTGTTCTTAGTAAGTGGGACATATAAAGCTCTTCTGCCCTCATAACCTCTTGTAGTCACCTGTACTGGTGTCCCAACCGGGACAGAGCAGATCAGCTCTGATGCAAGACAACCGTTGCGCATTAGAGATGAGCTGCCACGGTGCATCTGTACACACCACAATGTACTAGCCCGCCCAAGAGTTTCTACGTAGGTAATTAGATAAGCTTCTCACTATGTCATTTGCAGATGATGCAGGTCTGAGATTAATGGTCTGCAAATTGCTGAGTGAAGATAAAGAACTGAAAGGTAGCAGGAGGGATTTTGAAAGACACTGAAAGTCTAAGGATAGCACTACGGAGAGGAAAACATGCAAAAGGGAAGTGGAAGCTCTGGCTGGCAGCATCTGCTGTGTGGGCAGGACTCGATGGCAAAGAAACAGGCAGCAGCAGAGGAAGGACAGGAGGACCCAATTCCCAGATTTTGATTGGACTATTTGGATTTTGAACATAAAACTCTTCTTGAAGGAAGAGGCTGAAATCTTGCCATTCTTGGTAGCTGTTTGATGCTTTGTTGAAAGGTTGAAGCAGAGCAAAATAACATTTGAAGGAAAAGCTGTGGAGCACAGTAAAACATGCTTACAGAGTGTACAGAGCTTTGAGTCTTTGCTGCCAAGGATGCTGTATTCTCCAGCTCAAAAGGAATTTTCCATCTTGTATTTAACATCACAAATATACCCAGGTGCATACTAAACTGCATATTTAAATCCAGTCACACTAAGCCCAGGACACATGGTAAGTCGGGAGATTTTGAGCGTTGTTACTAGATATGACAACAAGGCAAGTTACTTAAGCGCATGCAGTTCTGCAGGAGCTAATGGCTACACTGGCCTCATGGTGGTTCCATGTTAGATTTAACCATTACCCTTAGCTGGGAGCAGGATCAGACAAGTGTGCGGTGTCTGATCCAGGAGACGATTATGTGGCACTGTCACTCAGGTCTTTGTAATGTATGGTGATGAAGGCAGCACTGCAAAAATAATGTTGCTGTCTCATACTGCTCCATATATCACTGTGCTTGAATGTCAATAAATGGGAGAATCTGAAAACAGTAAATCATCCCCCACTCATCGGATCCCTTGTTACAGAAGCACTGTTTGTGGCTTATAGGATATTTGTCTCACTTATAGGTGTAACAAGCTATTTTGGGGGCCTTTACCAGATGGGCTCTTCCCTAGGTCCAAACCAAAATCACAAAGTAGGCAGCATTCCTGAGCTGCAGGGTCTGCCATCTGCAGGGTTGTGCAAGCAGGGAACAGACTCTGCTTCTCCTCTCTCTGAGTTTGTTGGGCATAGGCATGGTGCATCCTTGTGCCTACTGCTCTGTTTTGGTGCACAGCGAACATATGCCTGCTCGTTGCACACCTGGTCCAGCCCCCACCAAAACCCACAGGAATCTTTGCATCAGCTTCTGCGGGTTTTAGGTCAGGCTTTAAGACACCTCATAACTTTGTACTCCTGTAATTCTCCCCACCCACCTACCCTTCCTTTTTCATTTTACAGTGCCCGGAGACAATGTGCGAGGAAAATGTGCCATTTTACCTGTAGATTGTTGATTTAAATTGCCTAGTCCCAGCCTGGCGCTATAAATCGTCTCATGCAGCTGGAGAGCCCCGTTTACTATAGCGGGTTTCCATGGCAATCCTGCACTCTCCCACGTTCAGCTGCACAGTGCAGGCAGCCCCCCACCCCCCTTCACTTCAGATTCCATTCACATGGTCTCCTTTTGATAGGAAAAAAGCCCAAATGGGCCATGGATAGCTATTTCCTATCTTAACACACTTTCCCCCAATAACTGGATGATATATATGTATTTTAGCACATAAAAAGAACACTTGCCCCTTTCCAGACATCATTTGGCATGCAGCATAACATCCAGATATTCTGAAGGTCTAGTTCTTTCCTGACACACATTACTCTTGTTATTTTAGGACATCAATAGGAAAATAGAAGCTTAATATTTCCTTGTGTTTCTAGCTGTAATCACTGCAAAGGAAGTGTATCTCTCTATTGCAGCAAATCTCCCGCTAGGCTTGGGGCAGCTTCATGGTAGCCTCCCACCTGCATTTGAGCTGTTCTCTGTACAGCACTCAGTACAACTCAGTAACTGAGTGTATGACACAGACCATGGGAAAAGTATCTGCTTATTCCTAACAACATGGGAAACAGCATGAGCTGCTAGGATTTAAAAAAAAAAAAAAAGAAAGATCAGTGGTACTAGCAAAAATTCTGCAGCCAGGGTCAGACTCCTCCCTCTGTATCTCTGAGTGTTTTACATGAATATTGCTATTTTACATCATTACCTCTGGAGGAAGAAATTTGTGTCTTACCTCAGGTACTGTGACAAGGCATCGTTAATGGGGCAGCCCATTTATCTCAGTCTTATTATGCTGCTGATTTGAGAGACGGTAAGTATCCTTAAGAATTACTTCAATATGTAGTGGTCAACCCTAAGCTCTTTGCAGGTTCAAATCAAATCCCAATTTATTAAGTGTTTTTGTCTTTGTCCCTTTTAACTTCAGCACGTGTTTCGTCACAGATTTCAGTGGGTGCAGGATTGGGCCCTTGGCTGTCAGACTGCAGAGCAGTACACTTTCTTTTTTTATCAGCTGCCTCTTCCCACCATATGCTTACTACAAAATTCATGTCACATCCAGCTTGCAATCGAAGTCTAGATTTGTGCTTTGATTGTTTGCTAACTGAGAATTGCTGTGAAAAGTGGTTTACAATGTAAATTGCTTAGTCAGGCACTGTAAAAAAAACAACAAACAAGTACCATTTCCTTTCCTTTTAGCTGGACATATTTCCCAAAAGTGAGGGAACTCACAACACTCTCACAAAGCCAGGCACACAGAACAAACCAGCAAGAGAAAGAAAGGACTGTGTCTGCCAGAGCTGCGAATTATTGCTTATAAGATCCTTGGAGTGTATCTGGTGGGCACAAAAGTATAGCTGCATGATACGCAGCTGTTTCAAAGCACAGAGACTTAGGAGGAATTTCTGGTGTTGGTTCACATACATATGCACTTCCTGAATTTTGCTAGGCCTTACGGGTTATTGGTTCAAATATTTCCTAAACAGTGACAGTGCACAACAGCGGAAACTGAAGCCTCTGGGAGGTGAGCCTGCAGCCTGAACGATGTCAAACAAACCTCCAAACAGCCTTGTACAGGGTTGAGCAATTACCAAGCCCACTTGCCTTTGCTTTGCAAAACACCAGAAAACCACGCTGAAGCTCCGAGTGCCGCAGTGTGGCAGAGCTGGACACTTCTTGTCCCACTTCATCATTGTGCATGCAAGTGTAATGGAAGCGGAAACCGCTGGTTGGGAAAAAGCAGAGACTTGTATCTGCACAATAAGCTCCCCATGGGATAATCCCATGCGATGGGTTAGCAGCATCTCTCTTGGCAGATTCTTAGCTGCAAGAAACTTTGCAATATCCTTTCCAGAAAAAGCCTAAAATGGCTTTTGTAAAACCTCCACTGGGTATGCGGTAGCCTGTAGTCTAATTTGCTAAAACTAGTAGGTGGTAGTCTGAGTACCTCTGTAGGGGAAATTCAGTGTTTGAGAGCTGATGCATCATAAATGCCATATGAGTGAAAACATGGGGCCTAATTCTGTCTTAGTTCCATGTGACAGGAGCTGTGGAGTCAGCAGGCCAGAACGTACATGACTGGCTCATTTTGCTCATACAGGTTTAAAATACAAATCCAAATGGATTTGCTCCTGTCTGCCTCGGCTCACACTTGGCTCCCTGACTCAGGAGTTTGACACACTGCAGAAGTGGGATTTGGCCCAATGATAGGTTTCACTTCATCTCTCAGCAGATTTGTGGTCTAACACTCCAAGATGTGCAGCATAACACACTGGCAATCTGTCACTCTCCTGGCTCTCGTCAGCTCCAACAGCTTGCTGAGAAAAAACGGTGCCAAAATAGATGCCAGTCCGACCTGAGGGACTTGAGAAACATCGCCTGCGCGCAGCCGAAAGCGCTGCCTGTCACAGCACGTGCATTCCTGCTCCACTTGGCTCCTCCATCAACCCAGCAGGCTGGGACCAGCCCTGGGTTTTCCTGGTTGCTGTCACAGTTTCCCATCTTACCAAATCTTCACTGAAAGTTGCCCTCCCACTGCGGAGGTTTCACATTACTGTTCTCTCCGTTCTCTTCGGTGGACCAGTTCACTGGGCACAGTGGCTGCCCATGAACCCCGAGACTGCAATTAGGGCTCTTATCGCTTGTGTACCCTGAATAGCTGTGGCTCCCCTCTTGGACAAGCTCTGCATTCCTAGCACTGAAACCTCTAATCAGGCCAAAACATTGGCTTGGAACAGCTTGAAATGAGAACTCCGTGACTCTAGTCTGCAGCTCAGAAATTCCTTGTTTGGTTAGACTTGAAAAGCTGAAATGCTGGGGATATCTGAGCACAGACTGCAGTGACATTTATTAGATTAGCAGTCTGAGTCTGCTTCTTCAAGAGAACTTCTCTAGAGACCACAGGGATCCATGTACATGAAAGGATGTGGTGTTGGTATCTTGCCTCACCATCTGAGTACTTTCCAGTAATAACGAACACTTACAATACTGACATTGCTGTGTAAAGCAAATCTGTAGAATTATAAAGCACGAACAAATAATTGAGGACACAAACTAGAAACAAGAGCCAGATTCAATATAAACCAAAATGGTGATGAAACAGTACCTCAGTCTCCTCTGCTCTGCAGTGAGGTGGGACCTAGAAGAGGATAAAAAGCCTCTTCTCAGGGTACTTACTGAAATTCAACCCATGACAGCAGTAATTGATGGCCACTGCTGTAAGGCAACAAGAAAGGTGTTTTATCCCTATTTGTCTGTCTTTATCGTATTCACATGCCTTCCATGAATACCTGAGCCAATGGCAAGTATATCCTTGGGACCTGCAGAACTTCAGCATATATGAGAGGATATTTCTGGGAAGCAAATTTACAATTCAGAAATGGAAAAATTTCACAGGAAACCAATGTCTAAGGACCATCCAACCAAGGAAGAGAAGCAGCATTTGATGATTTGCCTAGTCTTGGCCATTATATGTTGATTGTAGTAGTTTCGGTTGTAACCACAGATCCAGGAATTAGCTGTGAGTAACTCTGGGGAAAAGAGCTGCAGAAGCCAAGTCTCCCAAAGCAATGCATGGGCAGCATGCAAACAGAAGGCAAATTTGTCAACTGAGATACACCTTAAGGGATGCTTAGCCATCTGCAGCCATAATCTCGGGAGGGTTTAAGAAATGCACTGGCAGGCCTCAGTCCAGGATGTCACTGCCCATTGAAGCCCATCAGAAAGATGCTCTGTGGAAAAGCTGAGTATGAAAATGAAGAGGAGAGTGAATCACTACTATAGCAAGAGTTTTTCTACTGCTACCCATTCCGGGTTGTCTTTGACCAAGGCGACGACTGCCATTCTCCTGGGTTGTCCTGGCAGAAACAGGGGCCCGGAGCCTCCCAGCACTGTGAGTGCTTCATCTCCTGTCAGCGAGCTGAGTTTGCCATCTGCTGTTTGCTGAATAAACTGTTCCCTCTGGTTAATCCAAAATGGGAGGGTAAGAACAGCAAGACCTGAAGAACCAGAATAGTTACCCCCAGATTTCAAATACTTAAACTTAAAAACTGTGACATTTTTAAAAAGTGACACCCACAAAGGTGGAAAAGCCTTATCTGAGACTTTAGCATACACTTACTATATATTCTCAAGCTTTTCTTTGTAATCACAAAGACCAGAAACCTTTTCTTTCATTTCCCCCTAAATAAAAGCCAATATTCAGAATTAAGCCCCCTGCTCTCTTGAGGCCAGGGATTCAGGTGTTACAGAGAATGCTGCTGAGAGCAGGATCAAAGGCTGGATGAGCCCACAGAGGAAGGTGTGAGGAGAGGTGCCCTGGGATGACAAGAGGTGCTCTGCAATGAGGAAAGGTGCCCTGTGATGAGGACTCAGATAGGTCTGGTTTCTTCCCCTGCTCCAGCACCATATTCTCTCTCCATCCCAGGACTGCAGAGCTGCTTCCACCTGGGCCCCAGGTTGGTCACCCTGCTCCTCTGCTGCCCTGCCCTCTCCTCTGCAGCCATCCAGCCCTGGGAGTGGTCATCGCCAGGATGCCAGACGCCCTGGAAAGGACGCAAGGGCTTGTCAAGAAAGCTGCTGGCATCTTGCCACATGTTTGCAAGCTGAGATCAGCATTCAGGCTTCTCTTGTTGCTGTTTGTTTTCTCCTCTGTTCCTAACAGCCTCTCCCTGTGCTGTTGCTACTGTCGCCCTGCACAGAGGGGCTCAAACAAAGGTGTGGTGATGGTTGATGGCCGGCTGGGCTGGTGGGACTCCTCTGGACGTCCTCCCGCGCCTCCCAGCGCTCACGGGCAGGGCAGGGACTGACCTGGCGCTTGTCGCAGAGGAACTTCTGTGTTTCCAGCTGGTGCCAGGGAGCTGGTGCCTGTGGATGGCTCAGCCCAGGGAAGGAGCAGCAAATGGGATGTTCAGTGCCGAGCTCTTTCTCACACCTCCCTTTGGAAGTGGCTTCTGGGATTAGCCACTGTAGAAAGACTGCAGCCCTCCCACAGATCATCTCTAAAGTGCTTCTCTACGTGCTTTTGCACAGCTCCTAAGTGGAGACTTTGTTCCATGCATGGATGAGGCTTCAAAAGGTAAGTGTTAACCAGGCAGTAACAGGGGGACATAGAAGGGAGCTGATGTTCTTGACTCTGATCATACAGTCATTGCCTCAAGTGAGGCATGCTAGACTCCTGAGCACCCAGGGCAGCTCTTTAAGGTGTATTGACCTGGAGCAGGACATTTACCAACTGTGTCATATCCCTGTCTCTCCCCGAGACTCCCTCCTCAGGCTGCTGAGATTATTAATAATAAGTAACATTTGCAAACACCACAGAATTGTAAATTATGAAGGTCTTTATGGGAAGCCAGCAATTATAGATGAGAAAAAATATATATAGCCATAAAAATGACCTAGGCTGTTCTCAAAGGGCAGCTATGACTAGTCCTTTTGCACGGTTATTTCAGACATGGATAGCTCTAGCACAGCTGAAAGATGGGTAACAGTTCTGCATCTGAAGAATCAGATCCTCTATCTGGTACATGGGTAATGAGCTTCCATTTTCCTTGGTATGGTCATAGCAGAGACTTGGATAACTTTATTTTAAATCAAGGATCTATCGCTTATTGAAAGACTTCAGTGCTTAGTTTAATCTGGATTGCATGACTTCAGACACAATGGAGCAAATGTTTTGAAGATTGGAGAGTGTTGGACAGTTTTGTGACTGTGCTTGTAGCTCTTACAGCAACACCAAAACTCCCCATTTCATGCTGCTTTCTAACAGAAACCTGCTTTGTGAATCTTCCTCGGCCTGAAGTCATCAAGACTCAATTACTGTTGAACGCATGCAATAAGTTCACACTAGGAGCTTCTCTCTATCTGATGTGTTGCTTTGTTTTTCCTGTAAAGACACGAGCCATTCTTACTCTCATAAGTAATCCTGTATGGGATTTTTTTGTAACTAACTACTACCAAATAGGACTGAATTAGGAAATTCAGCTCAGTCTTTCTTAAATACGTGCAAATCCACCAGATAATATCAGTGAGGATTTTGCTGAATAAGCACTAACATAGCTCAAAGAGCATTAGCTCTGATGGAACTAAGCACACATTGAAAACAAGCCGTACAAAAGCAGTCCAGACACAATTTTTCAGGAGCAGTTCTGTGTTTCAGCCACCAGCTCTATAATCTATTCTGGCTTGGGCTTGAGGGTAAATTGCCTATAGTGAAGACACATGTGAAGAGATGCTAAAAGACATCTTTCATCTCTTGCTTCGACAGATGTGGCCTTGGCTTGGAAGAGTCTTCAGAAAGCCAAAGCAGTGGTACGTGTGGTTCAGGGAACACTTGCTGTCACATACCTCTATCACTTTCTGTCAGCCACCTGTGCATCACCTCCGCAAAGTATTCTTTCATGGAAATAATGTAATTGAAAGTGATGTAAACATGCCATTTTGTTTGTTCTTTTGCAATGAACATATAACCTCTTTAATCATTTGCTAAATGACAAAAAGAGGATAAGGAGAAAAGCAAGGAATCGTACCAAATTTCACAACACTCTTCAAAATTAATGACAAGAACAGATAAAGGTTTGCCTTGCTTGTGGTTGAAGCCCTGAGCAGAATAACAGCTGACACTCACTGAGCCGGGACATCCTCTCTGGATTCTCCCTGTCTTATTGTCCTCTTAGTAGGAAACATAATAATGTTTATATCAGGCACAGCAGCTGCAGTCATAACAGTGAAATTGCTTGGATGAATGCATAATATTATCCAAATGGATGCAGTGTTGTCAAGGCCTGACACTAGTATCCCACTGTTGACGCTGCTATTGGCTGGGGTTACTTCCAGCTTATGCTGTTTCTAAAAACATCAGAGCAGCTCTGGTAAAAATCTGAGGCACACATACATGCAAAGTGTAAATAATGGAGAGAGGTGATTTCATCTCTAATCTTCCCAGTCAATTGCATTCTTTCCAACTGTAGGAAATACCACATGGAACATGCTCAGACATGCCAGTATTTACAGAGTAACTAGGAGCTGCAAAATTAATCAGAGAAGCAGTGTATGCCAGCAAAAGGCTACCACGGGAAAAAAACATATGTCTCCCTTCAAAAGAAAAATCTGCCTTTTCACAGCTACAAAGGATTGAAAACAAATTTTGTCATCAAACATGGAGTTGTGCCAAATCACAGGCAGCCAGAAGAAAGCTTTGGCATGAAAAAAGCTTTGGTGAGTTCTGAGTTACTGGGAAACTGCTGAGACAGGGGGACTGCTTTGGTGCTGGAGGGAAGGGAAGGTGACAAGAGATAGTGAAAGGCCCTCATTATTGAGGAAAGTGTATATTTTCATCAGCTTTCTACTAATGTTAGTAGAACATCAGAAGAATATCACAATGCACAAGGAGTCACACCTTGCTGGAGAGAGCTCAGGCAAAAGATGCAGCATTGATACCCACCAGCTACAGCAAAGTAAAAGCTATTTGTGCTCGTCCCCTGAGGTTTTTTTCCTGGACATAACTGAAGTGATGTAAATACAGCATTTTGTTTGTTTACTTTTGCAGGAAATACATAATGTGTTTAAAATCATCTCTAAAAGACAAAGTGGGATAAGAAAAAAAGCCAGGAAATTTAACCAAATTCCAGAAGACTCTTAAAAACTAATGACAAGAACAGACTTCACTTGTTATTATTTTTGCATCTGCTAGGTATTGGTTTTTGAGATGGCTTATTGTCTGGGAACAGTTTAAGCTGCCAGCCTTTAATATTTATGGCTGCTATTTCCTCCCTAGGCAGTAGGGCTTTGTACCGTGCTCATGGAGATGGCTCACTGCCTGGACCCTGGTCCTGGTAACAAGGATAGCAAGAGAGGTGTGTTGAGTTGATCTGTTAGAAGCTTTGCTGGAGCTTGTGGTTTTGCACGTGAATCTTTTTTCTTGCTCCCAAGCCATCTGAGCAAGGGAAGGAAAGATGAGGTGAATGTTTGTCACTGGGTTCAAATGACAGGGGCATGATGTGACCTGGTGGAGCACACTTTTAACACCATATACTGTGGTACTCAAGTAGCTGGGACACAGGGTACTAAAGGTAGCATGGGTTTCTCTGCAAGCTAGTAACCAAATACTCAGTCTGCCCTGCAGACCTGGGGCGCGTGGAGACAACGTACACAGAGATTTTTACACTAAAGAACAAACTCTCACTTTTCCGTCCCAGAACTGCAATGCTGGCAGGCTCATTACCAAGTATGAACGAAATTGTACCTAGATGCCCAAAGGGCCAGATTGTTTGGGGAATAGTCCCCAGTAAAATGAACTGGTTTAATTTAATGGTTAAGGAACCTTTTTGACATTTTGACATTGACATAATTTTGCTACGCTGTAGATGGTGAGAGGAACAGAGATGAAACAGCTTTGAATGAGAAAAAGAGCAATGAGATTCCTCCAGCCTGCAGGTAAATAACAACCTTAATGTACAGCACTTGGTGGATGAATAGGTGAAGGCACACATAAAGGGATTTAAAATTCTGGGATGCAGGACTTCAGAAAAAGTTTAGCCCCTTACAATTTATTAGAAAAAAAGAAAAAGTCACCAGACAATTTCACCCTTGGAAATGCTGACCGACAAGCCAGTGGAACAGCCAATGCCCTGACATCAGTTCTCTGCGTTATTCTATCCGCCCATGCTTGTAGTAACTCTTACCAGACCACGGTTCGCTTTGTACTTTCCCAATATTATCTTCATTTGCCAAACTGCTGGTAACTGGCAAAATGCTGATCCTGTGGAGACACAGAGATCACCATCGGAGCATGTTCTAGAAACTCAACTGTCATTCATATTAGCAGTCTATTGAATAATTTAATAATACACCCTACATATTCAGTCTTGTTTTTCTTTTTCTTAAGAAGGGGAAACTGTGCTGCTCTCTCCCGTGCTTGGTCACAGACCTGTTTCCTTGAGAGCCCTGCCGTGAGCTCTAGCCCATCCAGAATGACCCCCCTATCCCCCAGGGGAGACTCACGCTCAGCACCTTGCAGCCCTGCCAGAAGGGAGGCTGCGGATGGTGAAGGCAGAGCTGGGACATGGTCTCCTGCAAAGAGCCTGTACAAACCAAGAAGGGACAATTTCAGGGAGCAGGCAGATTCAAGAGGTCGCACAGTACAAAAGGAAAAATCTTCCTGCTCTCTGCATCACCCACCTCACTCCCCTGCAGGGAGCAATCTGTTCTCAGCTGTCCCACATGGCAGCCGGAGCAACGCTCCCGTGCCCACGGCTGCCCTGCTTCCTACATACCGCCTTTCATCAGCCAGCAGGCCCGGTGATCAGAAGCTGGAAGACTTGTGGAAAAAATCACCCCAAAAGAAGTTAGAGCAACTCAAGAAGAGAATCCAGGAGCAGAAACAAAAGCAGCAAGGAGCATCTCAGGGGCAGAAGTGCCTGATTTCTGCCTATGCTAAAGAGCCACTGCAAAAAAGACCCCTGAAAAGAAAGGTGTGCAAAGTGGCGTCTGTTCCTCCTGCTCCAGTTTACAGAGGTCAGTAGTAGTCTGGCATCTATGGAGAAAGGCTAAAACTGTGTATTACCTAGCAGTGCTTTGGCACAGCTGAATAACTAACCACACAGCTTCCACCCCACACTTTGGTTTATGTTGAGCAGCAACCACGTTCATGTGATAAATTCATTTACTTCTGCAGCCCTTGGGGGAGCTGTAAACCTCCCTGTGCTATACATATCAACCTGCTTACTGAGTTCACTTCCCCACTGGATTTACTCCCCAGCATGCACAAATTTACAAATTTCTTTCCACAAAATAGTAAAGAATTTGCTGCAAATATATTCTTTTCTCCCCTTTCCTCCCACATTCTTCCTTTTGCCAGATACAAAGCATGAAATGGGAAATAGCAGCACAGTAGTACGGAGAGGCATCGCAGGTGTTTAAAGCAGGAATTGTGTAGTTCAGAGGCATTACAGGGGATTTAACAGTTCATTCAGTGGAACTAGTGTGGATCTGAAAGCAAATATTATTAGACTTCCTTATCCTGCTTTGCTGCTAAATTTGGGCCTGAAGTACCATTCATCTACAGCTGTCACTTTAGGTTAGTGTGATTTAAGATCTCACGCTGCTGTGAGTAATGCATGGACTTGAGAGCAAGGACTGCCTACGGCTAGCCCGGTTAGCCTGCCCGCTTGGCAATCTTTTCAGTGAACAGGGGATTACTGAGGGTATATTAGACTAGAGAAGACGAGCTGAAAAGCTATACGTAATAAATCTTATTGCTATAATAGCATTAGTGTTAATTCATTGGGCACTATCATCCCTGTCACACACCACCAGCTTCCATGGGCATTTCCCTTAGATTTGCTCCAAATCATCTTTTACAATGATGTATGGAAGTATTTTGTGGTGCTCACCTTGGGTCTGTGGGAGCACACGTCCGTGCTGCCATCTCCCCCTTTCAGCTGGATCAGGCAGGGCTTTCTGTCATCACTGTGCAGCATTACCCCTCCTAATACCCAGAAGCCAAAGCCACAATCCCTGCTGAGCCTCTTTTGAACATTCTCAGGGGGAAGGCTAGTTTAGTTTGTTTTTATCCCAGATCATTTTACATAACTGAGTTAGGGAACTACCAGACAAACAGTTCAACTTGCAGAGCAGAGGCAGCCTCTGAGGCTGAAGATTAACAGCTCCAGACGCTCAGTTCAGATGCAGCTTGTTCAGTTTGTCTGACTGTACTCTACCATTGAAAAAAGCATGTCCCAGCTGCTTTGCCAGATATTACTTCTGTCAGACATCTGCAGTCTGGCCTAGGAAGCCTGCTTCTGCTTTTCACACATACAGGAGCTCAGTGCTATCGGATTCCAGCATTTGCACTGCTCCTTGTAGACTAACAGGTTTCAAATATCTGTTTGTCTAGGTTTTAGTGCTGTGAACCTGAGGTCTGCTCTCTCCTTGCCTGATGAAGAGCACAGAATACCAGGCAGAGAAGAACTTACCATCCCTCGACAGGGGAGGGATCGTAAAAAAGCCCCCAAGATCCCAGGTTAGCAATGCTGTATCATAACAGTTTGTTACAGGCAACTCGCCCAAGCATGCAGTGTTTGTGTACTCTGCAGAGAAAGGTTAGTCTGGATCTCCAGAGACACCAGGGGGAAAGGTGTCCCATTGCACCCACTGGATGTGCCGGTTAGGTCAGGGCTGTTTGCACAGTACACTGTTGTTCGGGTAGACGGGGTCATGGACATAACCTCAGGGACCCAGGCCAATGCTTGCTTTGCTGGGACATCTCCAGTACCACAAAAGAAGGAGTCCTGCTTGTTCTGTGACCAGTGTCATTAGAGAGACTCCCACTTTTGTGTTCCAAGTGAGTGGGTCTGGGTTTAGTTTGCTGGTGACAGCAGTCATGTCTGCAGTTTGATTTTGGCTGCATACTAATTCTTCTCTGTGTTTTTTTTCCTTCTGATTAAAGACCAAAGAGAGAGAAGCTCAGCACAGAGAATTCAAATGCAAAGCCAGAGGCAGCCTTCACCCAAGTCCTCTGTTCTGGAGAGAGCAGCAACAGGTAAAGGTAAGGATGAACATCATGAGAAGTTACACAAATTGATGGACAAAACTACTGGAGGTCAGTGGCATTTGAGCACTCACCTGCCAAAATCTTTAGCTAGTTATTAAAATAATACCAAATCCTAGGATCTGCAGTCAAGGACCAGGGCCTAGTCATACCAAGCAAGTAACAAAGAAAACCACTGAGGGAACAGAAAAAGTCAGCATTTGTTCAAGGAGGCGGAAGATGACCACAGGCAGCACAAGGACACAAGGCTTAATTTCTAGGTTAGCTGCTGGTGAATTGTGCTGAGGCCCCCGGGATGGGGTATCAGACTGGCCACATGATACCACTTTCTGTCACTGAAAAATAAGCCATATGTCCTAAGTGGGAAGAGCTGTCTGTCACCTGTTCAGTTCTGTGTTTCCTAATGAATTAAGAGTGCCACCAAAAGGCAGGGACTTCTGGCCTGCAGAACAGAGACTGAATCAAAGTAGGGAAAAGTCGGATGAATTATCCACAGCTTTACTACAAAGTCAACAGCAGGAACAGGAGTCCCAATCACTAGTTCTCAGTTTTCTTCGACTGGTATGTCTAAGTGCATGTTTTAATTACTGGAGTAATTTTACCCATTTAATGCTATTACTTTGCATTGGAAATAGTTGCAGTCAGACTTTGTGGGGAACAAGACGAATAGTGGAAGTGCTATGGGTGCTGCTCACTCAAAGCGGTTGTATTTTACACTAGCCAGGGTGCTAGATATGTAACTTGTGTGAAACAGAAAGAAAAAAATCCAAGCTATCTAATACCATGCAGACGAAATTATGAGCATAGTGGCATCATGTGCTCTGCTACCTAAGTACTATTTAAAATGCATGAAATATATAATAATTTCCTTCTCCCTCCTTTTTTTTTGTTTTAATGGATTGTTTGAAAAATGGCTTGATCTTCCTCTGAGAGTGGGTCATAATAAGACCATGCCACATGAAGCATTCATCATTGTAACTGCCAGTGTCATGGTGTCTTTATTGGCTATTAGTTTCTGTCAGTGAAAAAGCCAAGGCAGGGCTACAAAGAGATGAATGAGGGGCAGGGGTCAGAGCCAGAGTACTCAGGAATTTGATGAATTATAAATTTGCTGTAGTTAACAAAAAATTAAGTCACAACAGCTATAAAATATTCATCTGTTCATAGGTAGAAAAAAACAGGAGAATATTTAAATCAAAAAATTTCCTTCCAGCAAGTGTTTTCATCAGAAATGCAGGCTGCTCTTGGACTTTAGCATAATAGTTTCTGTAGTTAATAAACACTGTGTAGATTAAAAAAAGATTTAATTGAAATCAGACAACACAGTGAAGCGAAGATTGTTAGATCTACATATTAATTTGTCAGTTGCATTCAGAGAAACTAAGACAGCATAAAAATAAATACATCCTGCATTTTTAATACTGCTAAACTAGAAGACAAAGTAATACAGCAAGGTGTTTCATGAAAAACACTGATGGATCTCAGCTGTCCCAAGTCCAACAAATTTTGGCAATTCCATCCGTGGTTCCTGCTGTCAGGCACCAAACTGCATCTAGTGAATAATTCCTCTGAAGGCTTCCCAAGTAAGTGATTGTAGGAAGTGACTTCAGCCCCACAGAGAGTGAAGCTCTTCCTTGTCTGAAAAACATAATTTCTCCTGTGACACGACCTAAACTGCATGATTAAGATGAGCCTCCAGAACATCTCAGAGTCTGCTGCAAATTCTGCCGATGTAAGCGGCTGTGACTCCATCAGTGGCCATGGTACAGAGCCCAGGGCTGTTTGCTGAGAAGATGTTGCCTTACAGCTGTTGTTCACAAAGCAAAGGGGAATCTCGGGACAATCCCATTAACCAGTCAGTCTCTGAAAGTGCTTCGTGTCCAACAGATGATTCTCAGAGGTGCTGCACACAGTCAGCTCAAGTCAGACAAGTTTACTGAACAGAAGCTAGAAAAGCCTGACTCAGTCAGTTGACTGAGTACACAGTCAACTTTTGAACCACATCTTTGAACCGAGGCTGATACTGACTTAAGAGTAAAATCTTTTCTTTAAAAAAAAGCTTGAATATTTTTACTAGGGGAGAATTTGGTGGGGAGGATTTCTATGCAAAAACCAAATAAGTACCTGTTTAGTCACCTTCTGCTGGAGAAGTGTTTGCAATAAATACATAATTATGCCAGTGCAAGTATTGGCATGCTGTGAATGCAATCTGAAATTATGAAGTAAAACAGTGATAAATGTTGTCTATTATGTGACACCACCTATTAAGCAAGAATAATTTGTTTGTGCTGCATACTGTATCATTTATTTTTGCATTATACATTGTCCCTCGTCCTGTATTGTTCATTGATTCTTCCACACTGCATCTTGCTGATTCTCACCAGTTTAAGAATGAATTAGTTTACTCTAGTGAGTTTGAAGTAATCACAAGGAAAATAATATTTTCGTTATCCCCCTCCCTCCGGTTCTCAAATCTGCTGGTACCCAGTAAGTACCAGCTGTCTGCAGCTGCCATCATAGAAGGATGCTCTCAGATGCTCTCAGGTCGGTGTCCCAACCTCGTCTTAGTTTTCTTGAGGACTTTGGGAGTCAATGGTTTCTGAGTAAAACTTGTAAGAACTGTGCAAACGTGCTACAAGTGTTAAATTATATAAATACTAATGGTAAAGCCTTAGGAAATCACTGAACCTTCATGTGTTGCCCTCATCCGATTCATGAACCGGCTCTCCGTCAGCCGGTGAATAGACACTAGCAGAGTGACAGCCTCCAAAGTTTGAGTGCTTTAAAAACTTTTTATTGTCAAAGTAGCATCAACATTTTTTTAAAACCTGCTCTGACTGAAACTTTTTAGATCTCCCCACACCTTGAGCATGATTCCTGGAAATCACCATTAAAAAGATTTATAATTTTCTTTCAAAGAACATGTGAGGGTTTAGAAATTAAATACAAATCCTCTGTTTCAGGTGCGAAGCTACCTGGTGCTTCTGCATGGAGAGAAGGTCAGAAGTTAGCTAGAAAGTTGCTTGGTCCACCTCCTACATTTCCAAATCTGAGGAGCACAGCTGAAGAGCAGACCACAGCAAATACCTTTGGTACAGTTGCCTCTCTACTACACTAGTTGTTTTGGCACACAAACAAAAAAGTGCTTTATTAAAACTAGTTGAAACAAAAGGTTTCAAGGCCCTTCTGAGCGCCTATCTTTAATGACTCTTGCAATAACTCACTTGCCAGGTTAACACCCACCCAGAACAATTACTAAAGCTGTTGTCCATGGTCAGCTGGCACAATGAATCCATTGTGGTTTTGAAGAGATGATGCAAATGCACTGTGTCCTTAAAGTAAGACTTGTCTGGGTCATGACACAGGTTATGTCTCCCTAGCAGAGATACAGCATCAGCTCCATGTCCTGCACACACTAGCATACTCTGCTTTTTAGCTGGGCTGGTTTGCCAGACACAGCTGTAGAGCTTCCCTGGGTCTACCAATAACTGAGGCTGGCCACTGAGTTCTCATTGTGCTACACTGACAAGCATAAGAGGTTTATGAGATAAAGGGTTTCACTGCCCATGTATATTAAATTCTCTTTATACTGAAGGGCCACAAACTACACATCATTTGTACAATTGGCCACTGCAACTTCGAATTTCACCCTTACAGGTTTATGTTCTCCCTAGAACATCGCAGATTTTACAACAGACGTACAAGCCTGGGCTGCACATGCAAATAGTCCTCAGACCTATAGTAGGAAGCAGGTTTTGAGATGCACATGATAGATGCAGGAATCGATACATCTCTGAAGTAATAACACCACTGTTGTTTCCAAATGCTTTCCACAGAACCTGGTAGAGGATTTGTAGCATTGCCAGTGATGGAAAACAGCTCTAGAGAAAAGGGAAATGAACCCGCGGGGAAAAGCCCTGAATTCAAAAGCTGTGTGGTTCCCCCCAGCAAGCCTGTTGAAAGGGGCGGCAATGCACCAACCAAGGATACAAACCAAATACTCAGGAACCTGCATTTGCAAAGCCAGTATCATGATGGACACGGACATACCAGGCTCATAAAAGATACTGCGAAAGGAAAGGCAGGAGTTCCGCAGCGATACCTAGGGATCTGTTCTCCTTCACCTGGACCTCGGGCCATAACTCCCTCTGCCTTCAGTGGGGAAAAGATACAATCTTCATTAATGAAAGATGGAGCCAAGCCCAGTAGCTCGGGAAACAGCAGCAGAGGAAAAAGTACATCCTCTCAGAGACAGAAAGGCTCAAGCAGCCCTGCACAGAAAGGGTCTGAGAAAGAAAACCTTAAACACCCTTCAAAGAGGAGGGTAAACATTAAAAAACCTCACCTCTACAGCCCTGAAATTGTTCAGGAATTTATGTATCGAAAGAATGAAGAAAGAAAGAAAAAAAGCCTAGAAGAGAAAAAGTCTTCAGTGCAGGCCATAGAGATGAGAAATAAGAGATTGCAAGAAGTATACAGGAAACAGAAAGAAGCTATTGGAAAGAAAACAAGTTCTGACCAGATGTGCAAGCTCATCGGGGAAACAGCTTCTGCAAAAGAAAGTCCTCAGTGTAAACTTGAGCAAGTAAGTCATAAAGGAGTGGCAGATTGAAAACCCTCCGATCTTGATCAGTACAGCACCATGTAGGAGATGAAACACTTCACACAAATGCTTTGAAGTGTCAGGCAGAAAAAGTTTAATCTGGAAAAACAGAGCAATTAACTTCTAATTATGGCAAGAACTGCTGGGCTTATTAGTAAGGCTGGAACCCTTGACTTCAGGGCCAAAAGCCTGGAAATCTCCATTGCTTGAGCTAAAAGAACAGGTTTGTTGTTTGGTGCATGCAGTTTTTCAGTTACATGAACCAGTTATTAAGTGAAATAAAAGCTAAATATTACCCTCATGTTGCCTGGCTATTTAGTGCTTACACTAATGGTCCCTTCTGTTTCAGGAGCAAACCAGTGGTGGAATCCTGGAGAGGAATTTCATGGCCTGGGTGGATAAAACGTCCTGTACTCTATTAAGTAAAGATCACAGAGGCAGGTACTCAGACATAAAAAGCATCCTAGAAAGCCTCTTTCTCAGCACAGACTGCAGACTTTTCATAGTATTCTGTTGTAAACTATAAAAAATAGAGCAATGGACTAATGTACTCTCATATCTGACCTTAAAATCAGCCTCACTGCACCCTAGTCCAGAGGGGTTACGGAACCTGGGAGCTTCTGCGAGTGCTTTTGAGCATGGAAGGAGACCGATGCTCTGGCTATCCAGATTGAGGCAAACTTTTCAGCCTACTTTCATGCTTTGTATCTTTATGCTTTGTATTTTTCAAGAATAATTATTCCTTGCCAGCCTCAGGCTGATTCTTCTCCGCATGTCAGCAGTTTATGCTCCATCCTGAATCTGTCATTTGACAGGGAAATCTGTTTCTTTTGTGAAGCGCTTTAGCTGAGGATACTGGTCTGTGCAGGAAGCTAGTGTTACTTTGTCTTTATAACCTGACATTTCTCCTTTTTGTTTAAACAGGAATCAACTTCTCGGTACAGTTCAATCACCTAAAAAAAGAGCAGCATTAGCTTCCCCAGCACCACTGGAATCCGAATGCTGGTTTCTCAGTCCTCTGAAATGTGAAGACTCGAGGGACTGCTCTCCCCCAGCTCTGCATATGCCTCTTCTGAGCTTTTCCCATCCTCAGAAAGGTGCAAAACCTTATTCCAAGGATTCAACTTCTCGTCTTTCTCCATACAGAAGTAAACAGGATCGAGTGAAAGCCATACATAGTCTTTCCAAGGAACTTGCAGAAAAGATTGAGATGGCAACTAAGAGGCTGAATGAAGCAAGTAGGGTTAAAGACTCTGCTGACAAAACATCGACAGAGACAACTTTGGATCTTTTCAATGAGTCGTCTTCTGTCCCAGAGCCTGAGACATCCAAGGATGAGCAAGACAGGACAATGACTATACAAATGCTTCTGGACACCCCAGATCCTGATGAGTTATGTGTGTCATCAGATAGGAAATTTCACAGACTGGGCAGGATTAGCCTTGCAGGTAGCACTGAGGGAAAAACAGCCCCGGACAGACAGAAGGAAATACCCACTCCTTCGTCTGGTGGGAGTGCTGTGAGCAAAGAATTACCATGGAGCTCTCATAGCACAAGACAGAGTCATCTCAACACTGGGGAAGACTTGAGCAACACATTGCAAGGTAGATCATGTTGACAAAATGCAACAGTGAGGCTCAGATGCCATAGCCCAAGTCCTTCAAAGCTACAAAGCAGTGTTTAAGCCTGATCTCCCCTTGGCTATTGGAAGTTTTGTGTCTTGGAAAATCCCTAAGCAGTAGGTCCTCTAGGCTGTATCCGTACTGCTCAGAGGGAGCGGTTGCTGGAGCCTTGAGTGTTTACAGGCTTGCTCTGAGGTGCCCTCAGCAAGCAGCAGAGGCAGCTTAGGGACCCTCTGGCAGCAGCAAGTACGAGCGCCACTCCATATGCTGTTCAGTATCTTTAGATCGGTAGGGCAGAACCATGAAATTCCAGCAAATCCCTCAGATCAGAAGGTTACCAGGATGTTAGCAGTGACTGACTTTTCTTATATGTTTGGTTAGCACTGAAAAGTCCATCAGTCCCCCTGTGAGAGGAGAGATGGGACTGAAGCAGAGGCTGTCACATTAAGAAGTAATGATCTAACTTGGGTAATGATCTAATTACTTTCTTCTCCCCTTATTGCACCTATGAAACTACATCTCTTAATTTTATCTGTGGCTTTGCCACTGATTTTGGACACATCACTTCACCTTCTGGTGCCTAGGCTTTCCCAGAAGTAAGGAAGGAATTATAAGCCTAACCCCGTGTACTTAGAAATCTGTGGATAAGAAGAGCTATATGGAAGTTAAGTGCTCACACATAAGTAGGCAGAGAATAGATGCCAAAGCCTGGGCCATTTCATTTCCACAAAGAGCATGTTTATTAAATGCCTTCATTTGTCTTTTTAAAAGGTTTTGCTGTGAATGAGGGCTCCGAGGTGGACATAAGCCTATTGCATGAAAAGCCAATAACCAGCCCAGCCTCTCCATCTCACAGATTCCTCGCTAGAAGGTAAACAAATTTGGATATATTATTCTCTGCTAAATGCACCACACACGCACGTAGTTAAAATAAATAGCACCAATTCAGCATGGAGCCAGACTGCTCTTTACTCCTTACCCAGCGAATTGCCAAGTAGGCAGATTTTGACACAAGATATACTGAAAGAGGGAACCACCTATTTGTAGAGAGCGGGAAGATCGATAGGAAAGGTTCAGCTGGGGTTTTTTGGAGAGATGGATCTCCCCTACAGGAGTTTTGCCCTAGATGCAACCTCCCAGCGGCGTGAGGAGG
>NW_008795382.1:2227710-2261626 GCF_000699145.1 Aptenodytes forsteri | reverse complement strand
ATAAACCCCTTGCTATTTTAACATATGGCATTGGCAGAAGAATAAATTGATGATGAGTAGCTAGGTAAATCCCCACCGATCTCCTTTTTCGCAGGGGATTAAAGAGTCGACTGAATACTATGAATTAACTTTTAGCAATTGTTTTCACTCACTTTGCTCCAAAAGTGGGTGAAAAGTTCTGATTACTGCAGCTCTACAGGTCGTGTGTATGTGGAGCAACGCCTACTCACAAACATTGTTTCCTTGAACAAGACACATGTCGGAGCATGGTAATTATTACGGAAAATAGGTTTTGAAGCAGGAAGCTTAGAAAAAAGGATTACATTAATGTAGGTTGTTTTCAGTCAGCCTACATTAATTAAATGTTTAATGTAGATGGCAGTCGATAGAAAACCCTTTGCGTTTAGCCTGTATTTTAGAGAGCAAAGAGATATTTGTGTAACTGCCCCAGGTGGGACATCTCTGGTGACAAGGAGGACCATGAAGGGACCTGTTAGTTCAGACGCAATCGCTAACTGCAAACCAGTCCGTGCCCCTGTCCAGCTGCAGAGAAGGACAAAGCCAGAGTCCGCGCAGAGGCCACACGTCTCTCTGCAGAGAGGTCCTCCCTTCGAGAATAAGTCCCCTGAGCCCTGGAAGATTAAATATGACCTGGACAGGCATTACCAAAGAAAGGACATATGTGCGGCAAACTGGCCACCGCGTCCCCAACTTCCCATTCAGAGAGAAGGATGAGGTGTCGGTGCTGCAGGATCCCTGCCCAGGTGGGGATGGCGTGGCTCTCCTTAACAGGCAGCTCACTGGTGCCTGGCACCGAGCTGGCTGTGCCAACCTACTTGCAGTTAAACTGCAGAAAGCTCTAGTGGGAAGAAGAGCAGTTCTTTTAACTGGAGGCAGGATATAAGGCACAGCATTCTTTTTAAGAAGATTGTTTACAGCTTTACAACGCAAAGTAAACAAGAGGAAAATGAAAATTGGAGAGTTAAGTCCAGACAGCTCAGCTTACCAAAGTTATGAACAGTAATTACTGGAATTACTGAGTTAAAACCCTGTTCTTTGTGCACAACTGCCACATTCACAAAGGTTGCGCTGATTTCTGCTCCGAGAGATCAGTTGCAAGGATTATGGAGCTGTTCTGTCACAGAAGATGGCAAATGTATAAAACATGAGCACTCAGCACTCAGAGCGTGCAGTGAAGAGAGTCAGAGCTGCGTATGCACTGCACCTTAGAAAGCGCAGCCCACCAGTCTGAAGAAAATGGTGGGGTCCATTACTCTTGTCTTGATGCGTGCGTGTTTATATGCAACTCTTAATTCACAGTAATGGAAGGTAGGTGCAGAACCCCCGTGGGCCCCGATGGGAATAGCCCCTCAGCTGTAATGGACAAGCATCAGACAAAGTAGAAATAAGACAGATTGCACTGATCTCCTGAACAATGCAATTACTGAGAAAGCAAAGCTCCCGTGTGTTTGAGCAGCGGAGTCAAACAAAGTCCTCAGAGCATCACAGAAAAAAACCACACCAATAAAACCTCTCAAACAATAAATCACAACCCTGTTGCACGTGCTGTTTCAAAAGATGAGGAGAGCTACTTGCAGATAAAATATCGCAGTATTTAGAGATTAGAAGTGGAAAGTGTTGCTATATTGTGAACGACTCCAGACTCATCTCCTTGTGGGTTGAGGGCTCCCTTTGATGCAGCAGTAGTGACAGTAAGGGGACGATATAAAGGAAAGACCACCCCATGTCTAACCCTTTCTTAGCTACCGGTAAAGTAGATAATACAAAGGTTCAGAGTAAAAGCCTGTCTTTGAATTGTCCTCAGCTTTCATTTGCATATGATCTAGATTCTAATTTTGCACCTAGTCCTGAAGCCTGCACGCTCACTCGCGGGAAGCAAAAGTGGATGGGAGTCCTCCTGTACACACCAGCGGGCAGCACACACAAATAAGGACAACACAAGGCTCCCATAATCAAGCTACTCCTGAAGTTGCTCCAGCATCAGCTGATTCACACGCCTGCTGAGGGCATAGATCTACGATCTGATCAGACAGAAAGCCACATGGTAAAGAAGCACCCGCGTGTTAAGGAGGTGACTGGGGAACACACTTTCCAGGGTCATAATTTTTCCTGCTCCGGACACATTTGCACTGTGAGTGCATGAACTCCGTATGGGGGAGCATTAGTAGGGAGAGAAGGAAGCCTGTCTCTTGACTGGCATACAAAACTATACAGGACTCTGCTAACAGGTAGGGATAACGCTGTGTTCTTAGCCCTTGGTAAATCTGTGCCTGTATAGCTCATCACCAGTGTAGCTAGAGCTAGGTTAGAAAATGTGATAGTAAAAGCAGCTGAATTAGGTCTATGCTCTGACTTCCACTGTTGGTAGCAGTGGTAATGAGTAATGAGTCCGCAGTTGCTACAATAGATACTCTCTTCAAGAGTTCATCTCAACAAAGCCACCTGTTAAAAACTGTTTGCTAGCCTCGTTCACAAATATAAAAGATCCAGTGTTACAAAATCAGCGCTCTTGAACATAATCTTATCCACAGCCCATTTCGACAGCACAGTTTTGTGTTTACATATTTAATTATAGCTGTGAAAACACCGACTCATGTTCATGCAAGAAATCCCGCAGGTGCCTCTTTCCATAAGAAATGTTCCCATTTCATGCACGGTTGCTCTGCAGCACGCAGGGGCGGCTGACGGAGGTCTGTTGCTAATGCAGATGACTCACTGATGGGAATTCTCCAAACTGCCAGAAAATGTGTATGCAATTTCATCCCTATTTTGATCCAGTTGCCTATAGAAGTGGCTTTCTGTTACATTCTGCATCTCTTGAGAGTCAAAAAGATCGTAACACTTTTGCTATAAGTTCAGTGCACTGGGCAGCCTCACGGGCTAGGGCAGAGCAAGCAGCCGCCAGGCAGAGGCCTGACGTCCTGAGCTGTTAGATCACAGCTTTGCCTCCTACTGTGGACCCAATAATGCTTTCTCTTTAGCTGGTGCAAATCCAAAGAGCCTCATCTGGGAATCGTGACGGTTTATGCCCGCTGCAGAGCTGGTTGTGTCTGGAGGAGAGGGGTTGCTGGCCACTCCTGTGTAATCTCAGTATTTTCTGTAGAATCTGCATTGATTTCCACTGCTGTTGGCAGTAGCCTTCCCAGGAAACAGGCAGGGTTGGATTCGGGCCTTGACATCAGTCTTTCCAAACAGAAGCAGGCATTTCTCAAGAGCCAAAGGAAACAGTGGCATTGACTAAAAAACTAACACAACACAAATGCAGAGACAATACTCAGCACATTCGCCCAACAAATATTAGAACTGCTTTTTAAGAAATCCCTGTTACCTCTTCTCTTTCTCTCTCATCTACCTTTGCTCCCACTTTCTGAAGACTACATCCAAGATGCGTTAGTGGAAGCTGTTCTAATCGTTTTAGCAGTTTCTGGGTCATGGAAAAAAAAAAAGCTTATTAATGAGAAAAATGAAATGAGATTTCCCTAAGCTGATTGTCGATAAAAAAAAAATTTCCACATTCATTTTTCTGTATAAAAAAGAAAACATCTGTCACCATTTCAATGTGTCTCAGTGTCCTGAGTGCCTGTGTTTCAGCTGAGGCTTGATCAACAAATGCCCATTTTCACACCTTCCTTCCTAATCTTTTTAGTTAAGCTCAGATAGTTACAGATCAAAACAAAACAAAACAAAACCAGCTACCTGAGATCTTCGTCAGGACTGTGGGACCTGGTGCTGACATTGTTTTGAAACATTAAAGTATATATAGCAAATCTTAGTTGGGTCATAGCCGTGCTCAGCGCACGTCCCAGAAACGCTGGAACAGAGATCAGTACTTTGTGTTTCTAAAAAGATTTCAGAAAACTGTGCCAAGGTTCAGAGCTAGATTGTGCAACCAAGTCCTAACAATGGCACAGATTGTACAATGCAGCCCTCATAAATTAAGCTTCAAACTGCAAGGTTGTTGTTTCTGTTTTCCACCAGGTTGAAAAATATCCAGCTCTTTCTGAGCAGTATTTAGAGTAGGTAAAGACGAGTATTATTAGCTTTCCTGACAACATCAAGGTACAAGAAGGGGGATTTTGTACATTGGCAGGTATGACTTTTCAGTGAATCTTTTGTTTCCATTTAACAAAATTTAATAAATGACAGCTTTGTTAAAATGAAATAACCATTTTTTAGTCCAAAAGATTGCTTATACTCATGCATGATCTCAAAAACTCTGAGTAATTGTTGTCATTACCTTGACACAGTCCGCAGAGAGAGCTCACAGCTCAGGGGAATCACTACTGGTGTGAGACTATTTTCAAAGTCCAGGATCAAGAGGAAATTGCCAACCAGTCTCCTGGAGAGAGCCTGAGGACACCGGTCAGCCTCGGGTTACAGCCCTCTGCCGCTCCGAGCCCTGGACCTGAGACTCACGACCACTTTGAGCAGGACTTTGGTAAGGTGGCATTTCCCAAAGTGTCAGAGCACGGTGGTTACTCAGTGCCCTCCCAAGGTACTTCTTATGCAATTGCAAAAAATGAATAGTCCTTCATTGCAGAGAATTCTTGCTCATGGTTCTGACTAGGACTGAAAAAACTTTTAGGGTGAGGGGGAATTTCAAATAGCTGCTTCACGTTCTAGATTTCAAAGGTGAAGAATGAATATATGAAAAAATGTCCCCGCAGCCTTCACGTCCAATTTAACAGATACACCCCACTAAAAAATGCAATAGAAACGCTTTGCCTTTTCCGTGCAGTGCTGTGCTGTCTCACAGGTGTCAACTCAGCAGAGCGTCACCTCACAGGTTGCTCCTGTGCTGAGTGATGCAGCGACAGCTACAGACGGCCCCCGATGGAAAAAAACCCATTCAGATCGGAGCCGTTTTCAGCACCTTGCAGCTTCATCTGAAGGTCTCAAGGAACTTTGCAATTAATTCTTCCTAATTACCACATCAGATAAGTGTGGGATATTATCCTACTTGTACAGCAAGAGACATCAAGGCATGGAACATTTACAGGGGTTAACAAAGGATGCAGGCTGAATGGAGAGATCTGCTCAAGGATCCTGCAGGGCTGGGCAAGGCAAGGGTGGGGTGCAGGGCATCACCCCTTCTGCTCAGAACAAATGTTTGCATAGAAACAAGGGAAAGTTTGTGGCCAAAAGGGTTAAATGGCAAACAGTAGCATGCAGGCTGCTCTGTCTGAAGAGATCTCTGCTTGCTTCCACCAAACAGTAGCAGATGGTGCATTGTTTTAAGAGCTTTTCTGAGACAAAAGAACAAGATCAGATAACCTTTCCTCAAAGAGGGTACTTACAAAAAGCCTTTGCTTTTATTAAGGATTCTTCATTGTTTTCCTCACAAAATTTTATACATAATATTGGATTTTGAGGTGGTGGAGAAGCCAGCATTGTTTACTATGCTTCTCCCCAGGGACTAGGAGGGCATCTTACATGATTGAACAGTAAGTCCGTGGTCTGAAGTGTTTCCCATAAGCGAAAGACATTGTATTTATTTAATATTAATAACTAAGGGCCCCAATTCTGGAAGCTATCTGGCAAAAAGACCCTGCCATCCACCATTCACCACACGAACAATAGGAACTGCTGCCTGGTGTCTATGCCAGGAGAAACCTTTACCTTCTCTGAGCATCTGCGGGAGCTGACAGCGTTTGAGTGAGCTCAAGCCCAAGGTTTGACTGTAAGCCAGCAGTTCCACTACGGGCCATGTTGCTGCAGATGAGGCACAGAACTGTCACTCTGAAGACAATGTGGTTTTGAAATATGGGTCACAAGTGGATCTGTTCACCACTCTTAGCAGGAAAAGGGCATTCAGACGCAAGGCTGTATTGTCTGCTATAATGCATCACACCAGCAGTTGATTCTGTTCTCTTTCACAGAACACAGAAGTCACCATGCGCATGCAGCATAATGATGTGTAATTATACAACTGCTGCAAAATATAAATATTTACCTTTTAAAGACACATGCATCACCTAACCGCTAATTGCTATGCCAAAGACATGAAAAATTTTCTGTAGTAAACATACTTGGCAAAATAACAAATTCATTTTCAAACATAATAAAACACAGTATAAGAAGCAGATATTCACAAAATATTTGTAACTATTTATTGCCTGGAGTAAGACAGTGAACCTGTTCTGAACAGTTGAATTTTCTTTTTAACCTCAGCCAGTATAAAATTCAGAATTGCAAATGCTATAAGCTCGTGCTGCGATGAATACAAATCATCTCCACCGGCACCACTGGAAAGTATTTCGCATAGCTGTTATATGCATCTCTAATCAGTTTAGGCACAAAACTTGGTATAACCAAGTGAGCTGATGAGGAAGTGGTTTGCACATTCTGCTTATCTCAAAGACACCGCTACATAAAATCTTTCCATCATTCCTGCCAGACCTCCAGGTCTCTTCCACAGGGAGCTGAGGAGATGAGCTATACTTTCCTTGATACTGCAGCACACCCTCTGAGCACAGCCCACAGTACCCAAGTTTCTGTATCGTTATTAAATAAGAGAACTAGGTGATTTAAAAAAACATTTTGCCTGTGCCCCTTCCTACAGCCTTGCAATTGGGTTATGAGCCAGATTGGACTGAATGAGCCAGAGAGCTCATTTCATCAGGCCAGACTCTTAGTTTTTCCTTTTCTGTATTTGAGAGACAACAAGGTTTAAGCTGAAATTCATTGTTAAAAAAGTATTGTCTAAATGTTGAAGCTTAAGCATAGCTACTGGTGTAAAGTAATTGGCATTCGGAAAGCAAATGGCATGCTCTCCATTATTCTTAAAATACAGAATTTTAACCTGGATTACAAAGAAAATATATTCATACGTAACATCTTTCCCCTTAACTGCTGATTGACGTATTTTCTCACATCACTAGAGGGAGCTGCCTTCTTGCTTGTAGCAGAGGGAGAAATGATTAAATTAGTGGAATCAGCGAAGAAGTGTAACGGCATGGTTTCAGCTAATTGTCCTCTGATTGATAGTTTTGAGATAAGACAGCTCTTTGCATTTTGCTTCAAAATCCTACACTGCCATTTGTATTTTACAAAGCTTCTGCCTGGTGAAGCTCCAGAGAGCTCCATCATCAGCCTCCAAACATCTCTCAAGCAGTCTGCAATGATGGCAGCGTTGAAGTGTAGCATGCTTCGTGACTCTGTGACAGGCAACACGAGAATTGCTCTTGAGAATTGCTCTCACTTCCTTTGATACCAGTTTTCTCCCTCGGAACTAGTTTCTTTCCATACCCTCAGAGACTGTATTTGCACTGCTTGTTAGCTGGCTGATAAATCGTCCTATAGCCTGTGTGTGCACAAGAAGTCAGGACTTTGTCACTCTCCGTGCTACTACTCCATAGTGTGCTGTTACGTGTAAACTACCACTGCAAAGCGTGTGGACACACGCCTGCACTTCTTGCTCTGTGCAGTCCGGTGTTGCTTTGCCATACAGGTCGGGGCTTTGGTATCCCTATTGCAAGTTTAGTGGGTTGAGGGAATTTAGTATAATTGATGAGCAATAGAAGAAACATTCCATGGAAATTCAGGGTTCTGGTTAGGTGCAGATTCAGGCCTAGCTCTCTCTTGCTAGCCTGAAGCAAGAGCTGCTCTGCTGCTTTGTATGTGACATGCCGCATGTGGAAGGGTCAGCAGCATGGTGAGGTATTGCCGTGTGCTGCAACATCTGTCGGGAAGCTGAAATCTGGCCAACTCTCCGCACTAGAGGATTTAGCTATAAACACAAAATATGTGGAGGACAGGAGCAGCACAGGCCACATTAATCCCCTTGTTTAGCAAGCAGCAACTCTTCAATGACAAGTGAGATACCAGATGTATTTATAGAGGAAAGAAGAAACTGATTCAGCAGGCGTGGAAATACAGATTCTCCGAGGTACTTAAGAATGCAGATGAGCCCATTGATTTTCCTGTGTAAACAAGTATAGCCTTCAAGTTTAGTGCCTCTTGCTTAGGGATTGCTCTTGGCTCACAGGTCTTGCTGAAGAAGGGCCAAACAGCCATGCTGTTCGCCTGTGCTACATATCTCAGCTGTGATCGGGAGTCAGCAAACCTCTTTTCTGTATCTCTATTTACCTGTCATCACTACAGCTCAGTTCCTGCACGCTAACAAGGTGCTGAAGTGCCTGGGTGCTATTTCACCCATCCCTTCCCTTACCTGAAGAGCATCCTAAAATAATAAAGCAATTGAGCTAGCACAGTAATTTTGGAGAGGAGAAGGATTGCCGTGACCTGGGTGTCAAATGGGTCAATTCCTTCTGGATCTGTTGCTCCATTGCACAGCAGCATTTCAGGACTCTTTACACCCCATCTTCATACACTTCCAGGCAATAATGTAGTCAAAGTTGTGCTTACATCTAAAGTTGCAAGTATGTATTTTTGTAATAACTGTTTTGGACTGATTGCTGACATGGGCAGAAAGAGAAAAAGCTCTCCTTGAATAAAGCAGCAGTAAGTGCTTCTGCCTAGCTTCAAGTGATTAGAAAAATGAGACTTTTAGCCCAGCTTTTTTAATTATATGTCACAGAGATTCTACAGGGCTTTACTGAGATTCTGCAGGTGCAGCGGAAAGTGATTTAATAAATAGCATTTTTTTAAAAAGACAGAGTGTATGTACATTGAAGCTATCTGGATATGCAGTAAAATGCCATTCATCATAATGTAAGAGGACATGAAGTTTAGCCAGATGGTATTTTCTGTAACGCAGGATATTGCAACACAAGAAATGCATCTGGAAATAGCCACAATTAGGAAAATTATGTTCAAAAGGAGTGAAAACAGATCAGAACAAACTTTTTGTTCGCTTTGAGATCAATACCATTGGTCAGGCTTTGAGCAGAACAATAACATTGTTCAGTTTGAGGCACAAATTGAAAATACTTGCCAGTTTTAAACTATATCCTAATAGGTTATCGTACTTCAGAATGGCCCAAATATCAGTATTAAAAGCTACTCAGACAACTTAGCATCAATAAATTTAGCTTGTAATTTTTTTTTTATAAAATGACCTTATTTGTTAATATTGAAGGAGGCATCCTCATCTGGCTTTTGAAAGTGATGAGCTGTCTGTATACACGCTGAAGAACCATTCACCTGCCTTTTTTCTATTACATTGCTTAAAACCAGTAATAAAACTTCCCTGTAGAAACAACAGCTCTTTCACCCACAGGATTTTCCTAAATAGACCATTTCACACAATCATCTCTGGTAACTATAAGCATTAAAGAGGCTGAATCAGTCCTCAAAATTAGAAAGATTGGGATAAAAACAAAAATCCTTTTAAAAGGATGAACTCTTCATTGGGCATGGGATTTCTAGGTAAATCAGTATGATTTTGCCTTTTCAAACAACCTTCCAGAACCAGGAGATATGCATTACTGAAGTAAGAGATGAGATTTTCATCCAATCTTTTGATTCTGAAAAGTAGGGGGTTAAGAAAAGCCTCCTATAGTAATACTGTAAGAGGTAAGTGAAATTTGCAATCAGGCTGTTTATAAAAACACAGCACCATTCTAATAGAAAATCTGCATCAGCCTTGAAGCATTAACATTTTATTTCACTCACATCCACGTAAACACAAAAAACATCCTGGCATGCAAAGAAGCCCACGTCTCTGCTCCTGCCATGTTAAAGATCCTTCAGTATTTAAAGCACAAACAAACCTTGCATGTCGTGGGCTTCTCCTGAGGCATGGGGTAATTTGGATTCAGACAATCTGGATAGGGATACAGATTTTATCTGAAGTTTCCAAGTCAAACCTATTTCTATTTATGACCCACACTTCAATTCATTTATGACTCTGATTGCTGTGACAGTGGCACAGCACAGAGTAAACACGCAACCTGTTTGCATAAGCTTAGCAATTAATCTGAGAAGCTCAAAGCAGCCAAGAACATATCACTGGTAAACATTACATCACCTATACTGTAAAAGACAGACAGGAGAGTTACAATAAGGAAGTAGCAGTGAAATAGGTGCACCTGGAACAAGAGTTGTTTTCCCCACTTAAAAGCAAAAGCTTTTTTTCACGGGTTTCTCTCCCCCTGTGACAAAAGAGAGAAATCAAGCCCGCACCCCTGTACAGGGAGAAGCTGCAAGACGGAAAGATGGAGGGGGCACGCGCAATGCTGCTAGAGTTCCCAAAGAGGTGACCAGGTTGGGAAGCTTTTCTTCTTTTGTAACAAGTGGGTCTGATCCTGTTGGTGCAGCAAAGGAGCAGTGGGAACAAGAGTGGCAATAACCCACGCTCTGGACTTTGGGCTTAGAATGGGAATTGCTCCCCAGTCCTCCTCTTTCCTGCCATAGGCCCTCTTGAGTCCTACCTCTTCCCCTCTCCCCAATACTTGCAGGACTTTATGCTAACATTTCTTGACAGGATGTAGGTAGTGACATTTTCCTTCTTCAGATATGGTAGAAGAAGTAAATGTATGCAGAGAAGTTATTCCAGGAATAAAGGCAGATGTCAGATTTGGGAGGCTTCCAAAAATAGGCCCAGGGAGGATTCAAAAGGAAAATGCAGCTAGGAACAATGTACAGATCCCCCCTTCCCCTTTTGATGATCCCTTGTTTAAGTCTATGTATTAGGACTCGGGTGTGTTTTGAGAAGTACAGTCAGGCCTGAAATGCAGCAAAGAATGCTGAGAAGCAGATGCCCTGGTACCCCATTGAAAATACCATGATACTGTTAGATTATTTACAAGGTATACTGGCCTCAATGGTGACCCAGCAAGTCAGCCCTGCTGGCAAAACACTTAGCAAATGCTTAAATCCCAAAGGACTTTGGCAGTGTAGAAACACATTTTCAGGGCAGCAACTGGAATCTGAAGGAATCTACTTCCACTGCCTCCCTCTGGTTGACTCTGATACTTTCTTCAGCTGGCACCTATTAAATGGAGCACAGATTTTTTTAATTAAGAAATGGTGACTGTTACCATCTATTTCCCAAGCTTCTGCAGGTGAGGGAGACCCTAGCTGCACAGAACTGGAAGAGAAATGCAGGAGCCATCTGGACAATTTGAGGCAAACCTCCCTACTACTCGCTCACAAACTGAAGGTACGGTAAGCAACCTATGCAACAAGGAAAGAGCAATTCAAGTTCTGCTATCCCAGGTAAAAAGGTGCTAGGTATCCCCGGATTCGTTCAAGTTCTGCTATCCCAGGTAAAAAGGTATCCCCGGATTCAGGTGTGTTTAGGCTATAATCAGTTGGCATCAGCTGACTCTGCATCAGGTCTATAAACCCCATGTAGCTGTAAAGGAGAGGTACTAGCTTTAGTTTGTTATTTGGAGGTCCTGGTCTAGCACTGGTAGGCAAGAATGCATCGCTCTGCTGCAGCCAAAGCAAGCATTTGTACTGCCTTCCAAAGGCAGCAGGATGTGACAGGAGTTGGCTGCACAATACCTATGCTGCCTCCTCTTGAGTTTGCTGCCCTTTGTCCCCCAGCTCTGAGGAATCGTGCAACTTGGTTAAAAATATCATTTATGGCGTGTTCTTTCCTAACGCAGGTCCATCAGCTCCAGCAGCAACAGCAGCTTACAGTGCTGAGGGAGAAAGCAAAGCTAGAGGTTCAAGAAAGCCAGAGGTTTTTGCGTGACCTGCTTCAGCACAATTCAGAGGTAAGTTACCATTTCAGATCCTGTGTTACCGCTTCTGGATTCAGCAAAATGTTCCTCCAGTCCCTGCTTTTTTTTCCTCACTTAGAGTCCTTTAATCAAAAGGGGTTTTTAACTGATAAAAACTATAGATCAGGGTAAGTTTTTGGAAGTGCCCAGGTCTCTCAGGTAACGGAGTCCCTTAGGCTGTCATTTGGACTGTTGATCTGAAATCACTTAGGTACTGCAGCTTTTGGTGTCTATGGCTGGGTTTGCTGTAAAATCAAGAGAAGGGATTTTAAGTTCTCAAGAGATAATTACTGTGATACTTGCTCAGACATGAGCCTAGTGAGATGCTAATCTTGACCAAAAAGTATCCTTTCAAAAAAAAAAAAACCCAACAATTTAGCATGCTGTTTATTTGTTGTTTACCTTCCAGCCTCAGATTCTGAAGTCAGCTAGGAGCTGATGGACTTCTGTGTCTATTTGTTAGAATAAGAATTTAGCCCCATATGCATAAACACAAGCTCAGACCTCATGTGCAATTCCAAGCTCTCGTTACATCATTGAGGGTATCTGCTTTGGAGGATACTTTAGCTTGATTAATGTCTCTCAATATGTTTGAACAGCTCAGACAGAAGTGATCTTTGTATGTTTGGGTTTGTTTTGGTTTTTTTAAAGCCCTTAGGATGAACACAGTACCCTGACTCCCATGAAAGCAGCTCTAAATACACAACAGTTTGTGAGCTGTTATACTACCTTACTTCCATATGCCCACACAGCTTTGTCACTGTGAGTAGTATCCAGCTCATTAGTTAATCCAACTCTTTAGGAATTATTGCTATATGAAAAGCATTATCTACAACGAAGGGCTTTCCCAAGAGGATGAGGGAAGAAGGCTTAAAAGTTCTGCCTTTCAAATGGATCATTCAGGTCTACAGACAATTTCTGTGTTTGCAGGAGTGTAGTAGCTCCAAAGGCAGTTATTCTTCTGTGCCAAGACTGGACCACACAGAGCAAATGTGGAGAGGATACCAATCGGAAGGTGACAACGCAGCTGGCAGGTACAGGAGGAAGTATACACCGAGGCACTCTGATGGTTTAGCCATGGTTTGCCTATATGGCTGACTTGGGGTTCTAGAGCATTTGCACTATGGTGTTTCTAAAATGGATGTTCATTTCAAGTCACTTAAGAACACCTTACGTGGCCATCACGTTGTCTTTAAGACTATGGCCTAACCACTTTATCCATTCAGATCTCTGCTGTGAAGTATCCATCTTTGCAATACAGGCTTTCTACTCCGATTTATGCGCAAACCACAGTATAAACACCTTTCCAATGTCATGGGAGATTTTGCATTTTTTTTAAAAGGTAGAAGCCCCTTTGAAACTTGTGGGGAAAACAGAATTTTCCTCATTTTGCTTTACCATCATATACCTTGGTATGAATGAGAATATTGTATGTGCACATTTTTATGTTCATTTGAAGTGGCATAGATTAAAGACTTGAGAATTTCTTCTAGAGTCTTATGGATACAATTACCAGAAAGGCACCTTTGCACAGATAAAACTTCCAATATTGCATAAAAATGAGCACCATGCTAGTTTGAAAAAGATTCAGCCTCCACAGAGGACTTTGCTAGGAATTGAAATAGTATCTCTGACTGCAGTAAGAAAATATTTCCTTTCTTTCTTACCTTCAGTAATCAAGAGATGCGTTCACTGAAACAATCTGCATTGAAGATAGAAAGAGATCACAGTCCAGTGGATCCCAAAATAGTGGGAGAAAGAAAATCTCTGGGAGGAGGGGATTCATATTGCTCAGTGCTTCAAGAAGGTAAACACTAAGTTAAAGGACTTAGTGGTATTGGGCAAACAACAACACTTTCTAGGATGGCATGAGAAACAGCACAGCATCCAGGGGCTGGGACACGCAATCACAAATTTCACTAATTTGCTAGCTGAGTTTGAAAATTTTGACCTCAATACTTACATTCATTACGCATATTTAAACCATAGTGGTCTCCCTTTGTACTCCTGACTCTTCTCCAGAAAATAATTTTGGGAGTTGAGAGTTATTTACCCTATTTATAGGCCCCTCTTTTCTTTTTACCTGTTTACCATGATTTCACTTGAAAGTGAGGTTAGTGTTCATAACTTGTTCCTGTAAGTGAACGGCTGTGGGGTGATTCTCCTCAGGCTCCCACTGAGGGTGGTGCGCAGGTCTGGCTGCCGAGTCTTTGCAAAGGTGCCTTGAATTCAGGAATGGATGCTAACTCATGTATGATGGGAACTGTTTCTGGGGTCTCTTTTTCCTTCTGTTACAGAGAAATATTTTACTTACGGTGACTTTAAATCTTCTCCTTAGAATCCCTGCTGGCAGAGCAAGGGGAGCCGCTGCATGACCATCAAACCTTGAATCTGTTGCCACCTCTGGTGAATCTGCCCCATGGGGAGACCTGTGCAGGGGATGACTCTGAAGAGAGCAGCGAACAGGCCAGCTCCAACAGCCGGGTAACACCAGCTCTCGTACTAGTGTGTGGGGTGTTTGTCTTTGGGGTTTTTTTGGCTTTTAGTCCCATGTCAAGCTCGTCACCCACACGGCACTTCTCCAATAAACATGATGCTCTGCTCTGTCCCCAGTGGAGCGAAGTTGGCCGGCACTACGGAGGCTCCAGCACCTTCTGCCATTTCAGCTTGGCCATGGTGGAGCAGTGTCTGAGGGGAGAAGAGCTGCGAGCTCGACACCAGGCTGCCCTCCTCAAGCTCCGCAAAAAAGCTCTCCGGGAAAAAGCTGGGGCTGAGCTGGCCTGGCTGGGCCACCAGAAACGGTGAGGGGGAGACGTGTGGGCAGGACACCACAGGCCTGCCCTGATGGGGACAGGCCCTTCAGTGGGAAGTGGAGGTGCCGCTGCCTGCTCAAAGGAAGAAAAACTGTCCCGGCTCAGGGGAAGAGAGCAAATATAAAATCCTTCTCTTACAGATAAGTGCAGGTAAAGCAGAAGGAGAGGAGCCTGCACAGTTTTATTGCCTCCAGAGCATGATTGAGCTCCCTACTGCAGCCTCCTTCAGGTGTGGTGTGAGCCTCTCCTCAGCGCTGACTGGGCTGAGGTGCCGTTGGGGACAGTGTGAGCCCCCTTGTGCAAGGTATCCCTCAGCGCTGACTGGGCTGGGGCACTGAGCCCCCTTGTGTGAGGCGTTCCTCAGCGCTGACTGGGCTGAGGTGCCATCAGGGGCGTGTGGCCCCCCCTTGTGCAAGGCGTCCCTCAGCGCTGACTGGGCTGGGGCACTGTGAGGTGCAGTTTGAGCCCCTCCTCAGCGCTGACTGGGCTGAGGTGCCGTTGGGGATGGTGTGAGCCCCCTTGTGCGAGGCGTCCCTCAGCGCTGACTGGGCTGAGGCACCGTGAGGTACAGTTTGAGCCCCCCCGCCCGGTGCATGGCATCCCTCACCACTTGGTGCTGTGTACTGAGTGCTCAGGGAAGTCTGGCTGCCTTGGGAGAGGCCCAGGCATGAGATGTCCTCTGAGTCTAGCAGAACTTTCTGCAGAGCCTTCCGTAGCTACTGCTGCTTTTACAGCTGCTTTGAGAGGAGCTTTGATCCTATCCCTGGCGTTATTGTCTGAAGAGCATTAAATTCATGACATTTAATTATCTGATAATGATCCCCATCCTTCTCTGGTCTCCAGCTGTCTGGAAAACCTGCAAGATAGTAAGGGAGCCTCTGCCATGGCTGCAAAGCAGCGGAAAATCCTAATGGAGCTGAAACAGGAGCAGGTAATGCTGCAGCAAGAGGAGCTGGATTTCATCTTATAAACAGTGGGAGGGTGCAACACAGGGAGGTGCCTGGAGCTGCTGAAGCAAGTGGGGTTTGCTTTTAAAAAAAGCCACTGATGTCATTTACATGCATTATTCTGTTTTGCTTCCTACATTCAGCGAGGTATTTTTTTGTGCCAAAGTCAGCAGTCTGTAAATCTTGGAGAAAAGAAAACACCTTTTTTTTTTTTTTTGTGCTAATCCACTGTTATGGTGGATTTTTCTATTTGTGCCACAACAAACAGGTCATATAATGTAGGTTTCCACTGATTTATGCAGATTTATGCTTCTGATGTTGAAATATATTAAATTAATCTGACAGCTAATTTTATAGTCTCAATTCTCCTGCTACTGAGAGGAGTGCTGGGCTCATAATTACACTTGGTAATCAGAAAATTTCTGTCCTACTCGCTATGTAGTACAAGCCTCTCCTTTACTTCAAGGAATTCCTGTGCAAACCACAAGCATCCTGTAGTTTTGAATGACCTGAAGATAATTCATTTCCAAAGGTCTCACCTCTGAGACACCCTATTTCCCAGGCAGTGAAATATCCCCTAACCTGTCATTAGTTTTCACAGGTAAACCCCAGTCAGCATTAGTGAAAAATAAAACTACAAAAAATTTTTTTACAAAAAAAGAACAAAACCTGCATATTGAATTTTCAGGATGTTTTGTGAGTAGTAGTGCCTTATGTTAAGAAATACTATACACATTTTTAAGTAGGTCTCTTTTATCTTTTATCTTAGCTCTTACGCTCCTTTCCTTTTCTGCTTTGTGTAGGCAGAAATCCAGCACCTGCAAAACATCTACAGGGCAGCCCATCAAGAAAGAAAGCTTTTATTAAAGCAGCAAAGAGAAATCTTAAGGATGCGGTATTCAACATCACAACTTCAGGAAAAGCTGCATAATTTGGCTGGGAAGCAAGAGGTTATTAAGTCACAGTCACTAGATGTCTCGGTGGGTTTTTTGAGGGGATAATAATTGAAGTCGGCTCGTGCTACAGCTAAGGAACCCAGGTGAAACCTTATGTGTTACCATTTCCTTTTAGCTTACAAGGAGCCCAGCAACTGAAAAAGCAATAAAGCTGAAGACAATGAGACTTACTTCTAACCCGAAGTTATACTCCTCCTCAGCAAAGTCTGCAGACCACCCAGAAAGGCCTGATGTGTCAGGGAATAGAGAGAGTTATGTCCAGCTAAAGACTAAACAAAGCAAGAAATATGAGGGGTAAGTAAAAACCCTTTCCACAGCGGTAGCTGAAGAACCAATCTAGTGGAGAAGATGGAAGCAGTTATGTCCTAGATAATTGTGTGAGCTTTAAATGCTCCCAAGAGGGAGATTTATAATGATAAGTTTCAAAAACCTCTGAGTTAAAGCAGTTGATGCATCAAGATCGCTGCTTGTCATTCTGACCAATATTGCCTTGCTGTTGTATTTGTGTGTCCTCCATATGTCCAACCTACCATCTCATGTCCAAAACGGTAAGTTCCTCGGGGCAGGGACCAGCTTATTGCAAGGTATGTGAATAGCACCAAGTAAATTAAGGTGTCTGGATCCATAGCTGGAGATCCTTTCCATACTACTTACTAAATTCTTCGGGTAGAATACATTCATCACTTCAATATCTCAATAAGAAACAGTGTATTTATTTCAGATTTTTCCATTCTTTAAAAAGAAGTACCCTTCTGTGCAGAGGGAAAGTGTTTTAAGTGAAATCTTGAATTTTACCAGAAAGTTGTTTGAGTTGGTATTTACACCACCTGTACTGTTTATCAGGGACTGCTTCTGATGTTAAAAAAAGATAAATAAAAATACTCCTGGTGGTTACAGGGAGTTACATTATGATCTCAGTACTTCTGTATGTCATGAATAATAACTTCTTCAATAGAACAAGCTAAATCTGAGCCTTAATCCTGAAATTTAGAGAGTCTGTGTATACATACATCTGTCTGTGTCTATATACTTGTATATGTAATCATGTGGTACTGTGATTTGGATTTATCATTAGAAGTTGGACAAGTCTGTTTCATGCTGAAAAAAGCCATGTTGGTCTGCCATCATGAGCTTATTGCACATGGAAGAGGCTGCACTGGGTAATAACTTAATCCTGTGTGCAAAAGGTGGAGTAATATTTGTTCCTAAGGCAGTTGTGCTTTCATTAGAATGGCTCTGTGCTCTTGCATTGTGTCACAATCCTCTGTGCTTTAAGAAAGCTAATCCTTGCAGGCTTTCTATATTAATTCTAAACTCTGCATTTTTGTGCAAGCAAGTAAACATATTTCACTATGACTATCTGCACTATAAAATGTTAAGCAGTGTTATTTAAGTCTGTGGGACTGTGGCCTGTCATTGCAAGGTTAGGAACAAATGTAGCTTTGACATCAGGTCTAGGCAAGTTGATTTACAGAGTATTAATAACCAGGATATTTTTAAATGATGCCACACAACTGCTAATGATAATTCACATTTTCATGATGGCTTTTAACTACAAACTCAAAACACTTTGCAACTATATATTAATTAAACTTCAAAATACCCATATGGAATGAGTAGAAATGTATTGATTTAATTGGTGAAATTCACTCCTTTGTCATCCTCTGGCTCTAAGCCTGTGTATCACTTAACCCCTCAGAGCAGGTTTGTCTTTCACGTAGGATTTAGCCACAGAAGGCTTTTGTACGACATGGGCCTTAATTTTATGCTTAAACTGAAGCGTAGAGGTGTCATGTAAAATGCCCACAGCCAGAGGTAATTCAGGAGTTCAGACTGTTCTGAGAAAGCACTGGCCTCCTGTTCCCCAGGCACTGCATCCCCGGTGTCCCCATTTGCTTCCTGCTGAGCCGGCGGAGCTGAGCAGCGCAGACGAGGGCCCAGCAGTATCCACGCTGCTCAGAACAGCAGTCTTCCAAAGCAGGTTCAGATCAACAAAAAATCTAATTTGCTTCAGAAAAAAACAAATGCAGTTAAAGACAAATATATATCTATATGAATTAAAAAAAAAAAAAACAACAACCCTTTCATTCAGTGTTAGCCAGACCTTTGGCAGACTGGTGAGTCAGGCTTGTGCATTTACTTAAGTCCCCACAGGGAAAGGCTTTCAAATAAATCCCTGCATGGAACTGATCTATAATTCATGGCGTTATTGATTACAAGTCACAGAAATCTTTAAAAGGTTTCTTGGCTGTGCTTTCACTTCTCATTACTGACAAGCCTGCTCATAGGAGAACAGTGAATATTAGTGTCAGTCTAGAGCAGACAGGGCCTGGTGGAACCCACAATGCACCCAAACTCTGGCTGCGGGGTGATTGTGTATAGATCTCTTCCCTGTGTAAGAGTGCAGAGTGGTAATTATGCTATCTATCCACCAGTGCACGGTATGTTCATATTTTATCCTGATCAGGAAGATAGTTAATAAGCAGGGCTGTAAGGGGATGGAAAGGATTGGGAAATACTTTTAAAAATGAAAGCAAACAAATAATAAATAGATTACCAACATGCAGAAAAAGCTGCTGGTTTGGGGTTTTATTAATAGATATTAAATATTAGAAACAAGGAATACAGAAACTTGTAATTGTTATAAATGGACAAGCTTTTAGCTGAGAATTGGGAATGTATCTTCTGAATTGGGATACTTATTTTGAAGTCCTTAAACATTAGCTGTGTTGAATACTCTATAGGCCTCCTTTTTTTCACATTAAAAAAAAAATTGAACAGGGATTTAGCTTCTAGACACTGTCATATTGTTAATTTTAATCTATTCAAGAATATATTTCTTTTTAAAAACTGTTATTGTAGTAAAAAAACAAACCAACAAAACAAAAAAACCCACGTGTAGCTCACTGTTTCTTCTGAACCGAGTAACTTACTCAACTGTATATTCTAGAACTTGTACCACTAATGGAAAAGTCTGAGTATGAATTGTGTTGCCTTGTGCTTTTGCAGTAAGGAGACTGTTTAGAAAGTTCAAAGTCACCATGACAATCAGTATCTGATGTCCCAAATGTCCATAAAGTTGCGATGCTATATTTAAAGTGGAAAATTTAATGAGATCTGTTGGAATCTGATACAGTACCACTGATTGGAGATGGAGGAGGCATACAGGTTCAGAGTTTGACCCTGGTTTTGCCTTTTCAGTGCTGATGACTTCTTCAGTCTCCTCCTATTCTTGTCTATGAAGATTATAAACCTGACTATATAAAATACAGTGTCAAGTGAGAGGGAGGGGAATGGAGAAACAAATACATTATTCAGAGTGCTCCTGGCTTTACTAATTTGCCGGTTTATAAACATGTGCATGTGAGCACTCTACAGGTACTATCAAGCACCACCAGAAGCATTTAATTCATACCTTTATTGACTTCATATAGATTTGTCATGATTAACTTAGGAACATGAAAACAACTCCCAGTCATTAATTCCTTGTCTAACTGTTTACAGCTTTTCTATTGAGAACAAGGAAACCCTGGTACAATACCAGAAACAGGCAGAGGAGTCCCCAGGTTTGGAGCAGTCCCTTGGTGTGCAAGGTCCTGATGCGTCTGGAACTGCGGCCAAGAAAGTGTGTAGTGCTACCAGCCAAACCACAGGCTCTGTCTTTATGATTAAAGATTGCATAAACACAGGTACCCACTAAAGAAGACTTCTGTAGCAAACCATGTTTGTGACCACTTAGTCGAACTGAATGACTTAGAGCAAAAGTTGAAGTCTCAGCTGTTCTTTGGAGCAGTTCAAATGATCTTTCAGAAGAGGACTGTCGAGCTAATTGGCCCATGAGAGAGAACTTGTGATGTTGATCTGTTCCTTGGTTACCTCTAGCATGGGTTTTGGTACCAGGATCTGTTCAGGATTAGCAAGAAGAAGGTGTAACAAAGGTGTAGGTTGTTTTGTTGAGGTAGCAGCTATGCATAGATGAAGAAAAAGTGTAGAAACTTCTGAAAGTGTGCTTTACAGTTGCTACCGTGTAACTGGATGATACGTAAGGTGATGATTGGATAAACAAGGTCATCGGTCCTTTCAGCTTCTGTTGGTGTGACAAGGAATGTGTAGGGCAAAACTTAAGTTACTCAAACTATAAATATTTTTAAATAAGCCTTTTTGAGCTATAGTCAAGTTACTCATGGGGAAAAAATGCAGCATTGGAAATGTTGTAACTTAATGTTGTACCTTTCAGAGCTTAATGCTCAGGATCATGTTTTATTACCTCTGGAACATGCAAATTCAGCTAGAATGGATGAACCTATATCCACACCCATTACAAGAGAAGGCAGAAAGTGTGCATTTCTGGTAAGGATCGCCTCTGGAATTCCATTTCGGCCTAAAGAAATGGTGCCCCACGTTATATTTGCCTTAAGACAGGACCAGCACAAGGCTCTTCTGGCAGTTATGAACATCAAGTAGCAATCAGTCTTGTATGTTGGTGTTCTCAGCTAAAGACTAAATTTTGACATGGGCTGGTTTACCACAACTTTCCCGCCCCTTCTATTTTCTCTATGTTGTGAACTAGTGAGAATGTGTTTAAGACATCTCCATGGGTAAATGCTGTGCTGCTCCAGGAGAAACTAAACCTGTCCCTGGAGCAGTAAGCTATTATTTGCCCATAGCAGCTGCAGAGACTAGTCTCTTTCCTATTTTTTACACCAGTGACACAGCCTCAACATGGATATATATGCACAGGAGTCCATATGTACTTATATATCTTAGTGTGAACATGTAGATTTAATCTCTGATCTCTTAACTATTCTTTGTGCTGGTCTGCCACCAGCAAAGTCCTTTTCTCTTAAGACATTAACTCTGTCTCTTAAATATTTACATTCTAGGAATCTGTGCTGGAAGAAAAGGCATTTCTTTCAAACCCAAAGATAGAGCCTAAAGACAATGAAGATATTAATCCATGTGACAGCAAGTTCACAGTGAAAGGCTTGGGGATGCTTTCTACTTTGTGTAACTTATGCCTGGTTCAGGCAGAAAATACTCTTCAAGGAACTGGTAAATCATATTTAATGCTATTATGTCCAATCTGTTTCAACCACTTCAATCAAACTTTATTTCAGACAGAAAGAGAGACAATCTTCTCATTTATTACCTAAGTGTCTTGCTCACTACACCAATATATAAATCACTGCTAGGCAAGATGGTGGAGATCTCTCAAAGGTTTATTATGAGATATGATTATACTGCTTCCTCAGAACAAAATCATAACTTACTCTGATTGTGTCATTAACAATTTACTCTCTTCTGAGGCATTTTAAAAATAATTTAAGGGTGTTCTTTTTAAAAGAACATAGATCAGTTGAAGATAGACTTCAACAGGACATGCTGGAGTTATTTTTGTTTCCAGGTTTTCTCCTCAGTTCATATTTCTTGCTCTCAGTAGGACATATTGTTGTGGTTTAACCCCAGTTGGCAACTAAGCACCACACAGCCGCTCGCTCACCCTCTCCCCGCAGTAGGATGGGGGAGAGAGTCAGGGGGGTGTGGGGGGCTCCTAGATACCATCATGAGGGAGACTGTAGATCTGTGTAATTAAGACTTGGTAACAGCGGTCTTTGATAAAAGTTTGGCATAGGCTGCACCTTAACTAGATTCTCAGGCCTAGCTTTGAGCATGTGGACATCAAATTTGTCTGAAATAAATCTTGTCCCTCAGGCAAAGAGAAACTTTTCCATGGACTTCAGCGGACCACAATTTCACCATTAGTGTTTTGACTTCTTTTTTTATATTTGGCAAGGAGTCTTGTGCTGTTTCATAACCTAGAGCGTCAGTGCATAGGCACTGCCGTAAACTTCAGTAGCAAGCCTTAGATCCTTGTAGTCATGGCTACTTTGTGTGGCTGAGATAAAGAACAACCCTGTATTTGCCTTCTGTGCTGAATAATCTGTGTATTTCAGGTGATGCTACATCATCCTTAGAAGATCTAGAGAAAGAGTCTTTGATAGTGGAGAAAGCACGCATGGAGCAGAGAAGTCATAAAACACTAAGAGAAGAGCAGGACCCCTGCAGTCCATTTCAGGCATGTGGCAAGCTTATAATTTATCTTAACTGGGGTCTTCTCACGTAAATTTTCAACCGAAGAAATCCTCAGTATTTGCCATCGTGGAGATACTGTGCTTGGAACTCAGCTTGCAGGCAGGGAAGCTGAAGTTGTATTGAGGTTTTGTTGTATCATGTTAAAATATTGCCCTTAAGTCTGGGGGAAGTCCAGTAGCAATTCACTGGTATTCTTTAGTTTTCCTGTATATTCAGTGGTTCTTGATCACACTCTCTGCAGGCTGGGGAAAGGAAGAAGGATCTTTCTTCTGATGATGAAGATGGGGAAAGAAGATCAACGTTGACTTCAAGTGAAGCTACATTAGTGAAAACCCAGTTAAGAAAAGAAAGGTCGTCAGACGAACAGAGGTACTGTACCTGTCAAGGCCAAAACCTTCAGTCCTGCCTTCCGATTCTCTTACTAGCTCTCAAACCCTGCTTTGCTTGTTTTATGCCCATGGTTGTGGTCCTCTCATGGAAAGAGGAGGCAGACCTGAATGACGTTAGCCTGGGATTTTTTTTGTCTTGTTTGGTTGGGTTTTTTTTAAGCTATACAAGAAAAAAAAACCCACCACCATCCCCCCAACACCCCCTTCCCCCCCAAAAAAAAACCCCAAACAACCACAACTTGTTTCATAAGAGTTTGACTTGTTACATTCATCAAACATTGTCTGCCAATTTTTTGTAGGTGATAGAATTCTTTGGAGTCAATTGAAGGTGTGCTGAAATCAGCGTTGGGGGGGAAAACTGTCTTCAGAAGGCTTTGGGCTAGACAGAAAGCATCTGAAGTAACAGTTAAAACACTTTGCATTATGCTGTCCGTAGGTAGCTAATACACCCAAAGAAATTTAATGTTCTACTCAACATGCTTGAATGACAGTGCGTACCATACACTTCATAATTTCAGTTTAATCCAACTATAATGTTGTATTTTCAGATTTAGCACAGCCTGTGAGAGAAAATTGGAAATCACACATACAGATGAAAAAGTACCTTCTGAAATCCCTTTGTCAGAAGGTAAGAAATACCCTTTTCCCAATAGGGTTTCTGTAGTTATTTAACGTACAGTCTGAGTAATAGCTCTTCCTGGAGTTTGTCTGTAGAGGATAATAGCCTACTTCTTGTACTAGGTAGTGAAGCTACTTGTTGGGCTAAAACAATAGAGATCTTAATAAAAAACCTGTATTCAAACTCTTCTGATCCAACTACATTGGACACTGTTGTATTTGCTTGTTTGCTATGCTATCGAGTTCCTCATCTTTATTTGATAAGTCTGATTTATTTTTTTTATAATGATATTAGAAATAGTCCTAATCTTGACTGTGTATTTAATGCTATTGTCTTTTGAATGCAATTTACAGCTGAGGATTACTGGATTTGAATCCTAAGTTACCTGTCAGCAACCTCTTCTATAAAATGAAAAGATTTTTCTGAAATGCTGATTTCTTAAAAGTGTTTTTAATGTTCCAGTTAAAGAATTGGAAGTGCCTGTCCCTTATGAGATCCATCAGGTGGATGGTAGTCAGTGCTTGAAGCATTTGGACCATATTTCTCATGAAGCTTCTGATGAAGAACTAAATTTAAAAGCATTTTCTGAAGGATTAGCTTCCACTGAGTCATTGTCCAAGTCAAACAACCTCTCTCTGAGATGTGAAAGTGCCAAATCAGACTCTTCACTCCCAGGATTTCAGAAAGTGTCTGCAGTTTGGATTGACATCTTGGAAAGCTCCATTTCAGACTCTGAATTAGAGGTGAAAAATGGAGAGGGGACAGATGTCAGTGACCCAGAAGAGTTTGTCTATGACAACGGTGATGCGTTTCCTAATGTTTCAAAAGAGACGCTAATAGCAATAAGTAATGGAAAGGAAACGTTACCTAGTGACAAACACGATGAACGTGAAGTGCCCAAAGATGATAGCACTGAGATTTCATCACGCTCCCAGAAATACCTTGGAGATGTTTTGGATAATGGCCACACTGATCACTTGCTTTCTTCCATTCCATCAAACAAAGCAAATGCCTCCAAAACAAAGTCAGCATGTTCCTCCCAATCTGATAACCCTGCCAAGGGAATGGATGAGCCACATCTGGATGCCTCACAAAACTACAGTAGAAACAAAACCTGTTCTCAGGAGATCACAAAACAGGGTAAAAATGCAGTTGCCAGCTCTTTGTGCAGTGATGATATTTACCCACCTAAGATCTATGAACAACAGAAACCTAGATCTCCAACTAGCAGCGTGGAAAAGGATGGTGGAATTAACAGTTTATTTGTGGATCAAAATAGAGACCTAATGGGGTTTCCGCTGACAGGTTCTTTGAAACATCTAGATTTGGTTGCTGACCAACTTAGGAACACTGTCTCTTTTCCACCTGACAAAGATATTACAAATAACAAATTATTAGCATGTCTATCTTCAAGGAACTTATCAGTTTCAGGAGGTGAAAATAATCATGCACAGCTTTTGAATGAGACACTGACATCCAGCAAACTCAGTAAGATTGTATCTCTGTCCACGTCCATGCCAGGAATTTCTGAGGAAGTCCATACAGAAACCACTTCATTTGAGCCTTTGCAAAGGGTGGCCACAGGAAATCAAAATAATTCAACAACTGAAAGGCAAGCCGTAAAGGAAGTGAGGGCGGGACTGTTTTCTTCTGTCTCCTCAAAAAAGCAATTGTTTCAAGCTGAGAACTGCACTTCCAAAGGTGAAAATGAAACAATTTTTATTAGCGATGAGGGTCTCCCTCCAACTGATGAGGATACCTTGTCAGAAATACTGTCTCCTGTTGATGAAGTATTGTCCTATGGAAGTGCTGACTTGCCATCCTCTAATAAAAAGGATTTGTCATTTCCAAGTGAAGATCTTCCTCCTCCCCCTTTAGGTGCAGATGCAATGAAAAATGATGATCCTAGCTTCAGTATGGATGATTTTCTATCTCGACCAGAACAAATGACAGTCTCAGAGACTAGACAGTGTATGGATGAAGATATATCACTGAAAATGGATGCATTACCCCCATTACCTGATAACATTGTGCGTGAAGAATTTCCCCTGCTCAATCAAGAGACAACTGATGCTTTTTCAATTCAGGATGGTAGTCTCTCTGAACAATCTTTAGTTAAAGATATTTCCAGTGTAAAGGAGGGCTTATTAGAATACCAACAAGGAGCACATGAGACACCTTTTCAGCATTTGGAGTTTCTGCCTGCATCAAATTCTGTTTCTTCTAGTCAGGCCAGTAAAAGTCCTGACTTCATGATGAAACAATGCAAAACATACTTAACACTGCCCAAAACTGAGGAGGACAGTGATGACCCGTTACTATCATTTGAAATTGGGGACAGAGTGTTAGTAAAGCAGACCCAACCTGGAACCCTAATGTTCAAAGGACGGACTTGTTTTGATAGTGGCCATTGGGCTGGTGTTGCACTTGATAAAGCTGAAGGTGATAATGCTGGAACTTACAAAGGGGTGAAGTACTTTGAGTGTGCTCAGCACTGTGGTATCTTTGTCAGACCTGATGAGATTTCACACCTGTTGGGGGCTAACAAAACTGGTTCAAATTACACTGGGGATGAAGACTCTGACTCCAATGATGATGATGAATCCTTCAAAAGAGACCGCGAACACTCTGAAGATGATGAGCAGGGAGGAGGGCTTACAGAGCAGAAAGCAGAAGACACAAACAGTGCAGGAGGATCAGAAGTGAAAGAAAACCAGTCTAAGCTAAGCAATGCCTTGCTGTCTGGAAAAGGGCAAAAGTTTCCACATTCTGACCGGTGTAAGTGTAATGAATTCCTCTGTCAAAATAACTTAACGTGCTTGGGATCAGACAAAGGAAAAACAGAATTGACACAAAAAAAACCAAGGATGCTTGCAGATGTGCTTCCAATGAAAAGTAAGACTGGTAACACAGATGAGGTAAACACAAGCAAAACTATTTGTTGCTTGGTAGAGGATCAGAAAAGAAATAAACTCGCTGATGATATTGCAAGTGAACTTGGTAAAAAACTTCTGTTTGACACTTTAATTGCATTTTCTGAAACAGCTCAGTGCAAATATAAAAGTGCCTTTGAAAAAGACGTGATGAATTATGGCAAAGGCCTAAGACAAGACAATCAGAAACTGTTTCTCCTCAAAGAAAATCCAGTTGCTATCTTATCTGAACAATTAGCAACGGTTTCTGATGTTTTACTGTGTGATTTCAATATGCTTAGCATTCATGGTTGTCACACAGTAGCAGAAAGAATTGTAACTAAATTTGTAGATGATGCAGTTAAAGAATATAAGAAGATTAAAAGAAAAGACGGATCAAAAGCAGACAAGATATTTCATTCATCTTCAGAGACTTCTCCAACCACTTTGTCAGTAAGTACAGTCAGAAAGTTTTTGTCTACTTAAGTGTTGGACCTTATATTAGGTCTACACAGACAAGCATTTGTGTTGCCCGGTTGTTTTTATCATCCATAAAAACTACATCATATCAACATTTGGAACTCAGTCTGACCCATTCCTCATTTAAGGAATTATCCTGCAGCCAGTGGATAGCATGTGTATGGGGGGATAAGGATGAGCTGAGCATGGGGATAATGGCTACAGCTAGTCCAAACAAAGCAAGTGGAACTCTTTTGTTGGAATTTGTCAGTTAGTCAAAACTGATAAATCAGCACAAACTTCAATTTTGATTAATTTCGGAGCAAACCTGGACACCTGTCAGCTCATCTACCTGACTCCTTTGCAGCTCCTGGCTGTGAGACCTTTAGCTTTCAAATTCTGCATTAGCTCTGCAGGCAGCTTCTAGCAAAGTCAAGACTCTCAGTTCAGCCCCCTGGGAGACTGGAACCCCAAATGAAATGGAAGCTTTTGATGCCTGCTGCTTCCAATCCCACGGTGTCTAATTTTTACTTCTTAAATAGTCCATCAGGAAGTACTACCGCAGAAAGTAAAAAAAAAAAACCAAACAAAAAACCAAACCACCCAACAAACCCAAAACCCCCCAAAAACTTGCTTTAGGGGAGTGGGGAAAGTAGTTCCAATTCAGAACAAAAATGTTTCAAAATGTCAAAAATTTTCATAGAACTCCATATTTGGAATTCTTTCTAATTCTGAATTCTGCCAAATACAGTTAAAGTAGGTTGGGTTTTTTATGACACATCAGTAAGCCTTTCTTTTAGCCCATGAGTAAGAAGGTGGATTTAAGTGTAACCTTAATCAGTTGCTAATAATCTCAATACCTCTAAAAATTGTGGAAAAATATGGAGTATGTCACCTGGCTTTTCTTTTTCTCTCTACTGAAGTTCCTTATAAAAATCCTTGATGCTGGTGTTTTTGGAAGCTCTGAAGACTTTGATCAGCCTAATTTTGACCAACATACGCTGGTGAGACAAACACAAAAGCAATACTTGTACAAATTAGATCAGTGGCACTCAGCTCCTTGGAAGAAAACTGTGGAAGTTCCTCTTGTGGTACCACATCACAGTTCATATGTTAAGAAATTGTCTGCATGTGCTGTAGAAGAATTATGGACCCCAGAAAACATATATTCACATTTCAGGAGAATCGGTGTGCCAAAGCACTTTGAATGTAGTGATCTCCCAGGGGACAATTTGGAAACAGAAAGCAAGAGGATGTATAATCAGGTATTTGTAAAGCACTGTTATTAAACTTTTCTGGTGTTCTGTAGGCTGACTCATATTAGCTAGTACTTAATACTATTCTAGCTACTAACACTAAATATAGCTAGAGGAACACTGAAAGACGTATTGCAAAATACTGCTTCCAGTAATCTACTGCAAAATAATTCTACTAGAATAGATGTCCTTGCTGTGATACAAGCCTTTTGCTAGAGCTCTTCGACTGTAAGACCCTGGACGCCTAGGCCAGTGTCTGGTGTGGGTCTGTTCAGAAAAAGCCAAGCTTCTTGGAAAGCTGCAGTCTAGAGTCCAAGTCTGCTGCCTTGGATGTCCTGCTGAGGTTGGACAGATCTTCATGTTCCTCAGCACCCTGAAACTATTGAGTTTTGTGGACCTCTGTCTACACAAGGAGATTATAAAGAGTCCCGTCAGACCCTCTTGGATAAGCCACCCATACTTAGTGAGTGTTCACGCATTACTGTCCAATCTTCTGCTGTACAGGTTTACATGCTCTTTACATAATGGTCGTCATGACATCAGCTATAGGAACATCAGTGATGCAGATGACGTTAGGAAACTTTGCACTGAGCTGCAAACCTTCACTGTCACCAGCCTAACATCCTTCAGAAGCGCTAAGAAAACTTTTGAAAGGGCAACAGTGAGAGATTCAGTTTATGTTGGTACCGTGTTTTTGTTGTTACAGGTTATATTTGATTTGACCCATGAGTTGCTATGTGCAGAATATCAAGTAACTGCAAATCCAAATACGCTTCCATGGATGAAAAAAACCTTGGGATCTCACTGTTCCAGGCATCTTTGCAGAAGAACAGATGTCAATGAGGTCAAGGTACATTCTGGAAATGCAAAGTGTATAATAACAAGAGTCAGTGAAGAGACCAGATATGGTAGTGGCAAAAAGACAAAAAATGTGAAATTGGGGAGGATTATGTCAGTGTAACTGAGCTGATTAGAGAAGAAAACAGCATTGCTCTGAAATGCTTGAAAAGATATAGACTGAGCTAATTAGTCTAAATATTCCAAGTGTATGGAGTTCTGTAGAGGAATGGGAATTGGGCTTCTAAATCTCCTCGGTCATTACTATCTTGGGTGTAACCTCTAAAGTAATCTTATGTTTAAAATGTGTTGGTTGGCCAGTATTGATCAGCTACTTCTAGATCAGTTCCCTAAACTTTGGGATGTTTCTAGATTTAAAGCTGGACCTTCACACTGGCACTTGTCACTCATCTGCAACCTTCACAGTGACAGAATTCCTACGAGAAGAATTCTTTTCAGCCTTTTTTGTTTTGTAGACGTTTGTTCAGGGTGAAACTATTAAAATAATGAACCTGGAAAAGAATGACTTAGAAATGAAAAGAAAATTCCTTAATATGACCAAGTATGGAAACTGTAAGAGAGACAGAGTGGACCTTATTCTGGTAAGCAGACTTCCAAATGGGGATTTGTTTACTTTCTCTAGGCTTAACCTAGAAATTCTCATGCTTTTGTGAGAATCATGTTTACTTAAAATAACTTCAGAGCTTCAAGTTATTGCCTTCCTTTTCAGTACACTTGCAATAATAATCCAGAATTTCCAGTTTTTGTGAGTGGTTTAATTTAAATAAATTAAACTTACAAGGCATGTATAAAGTTATTGGATTGGGTACAGTGTCTTAGTACCTTTCAGAACTGACTATGCTCTTATTCTTGAAGTAAACGTTCATATCCGTGTTATCTTTTAGATTCAGGAGCTCCGCAACGAAGAATCTCAGTGGACTTGCTATGATGATGATGAATTAACTGTGAAGATGAGAATGACTGAAGACATATTTGATAGCTTGATCCTTGATACAATCAGAGTCCTTAATAAGATTTATCTGAGAAAAGCCTGTGATTAGAAGTTTTCCCTAAAAGGCCCTTATGGAGGAATTTTAATCTCTGATTTTTTTTTTTTTTTTAAAGGCAGTTTTTTTTTTGGAAGGCAGGAAATGCATGATTTAAGAATTTTAATTCTGAACTTGTACCCAATACCAGCGTGGCCTTGGCCTAATTTATATGTTCATGTTTACAATGAAAGGATGCAAGCAGAGACTTAAGCAGATAGAAGAGTATTACACAAAATATTCTTCTTGTGTTTTGTGCTTTGGGAATGCTCATAAAGATCAATGGTTTTCTTAGACTGATGGCACACAGAATCTGAAGGGTGGAAATTTTATTCTTCTCTGTTGTTTTTTTGGTCAGGATAGCACTTTATTTGCTTATGCATTTTAAGAGCACAACATGTTTTAAAATTATATACAAACAGGGTTCAAAACTAATTTATGTGTAAATTATCTTATTCTTTGTTATGATGTTCAGGTCGTGAATGATAGTGAATCGTATTTTGAAAATAATGTTTGGAAAATCGTAGGTGACTGTCTTAAGAACGTAAATGTGCAGATGGAATTAAATCTCCCAGAAACCGAATTGCTGTGGACCTCTGTAGTCTGGAATAAACTCCTCTAATTGGAACAAGTCTAAAACGCTTCCTGATGGGTACAGCAGCACTAAAGGTGACTGTGCACCATTTTTTATACACTGTGGAACAGGTTAAAAGTAGCCTGGAGATGGCTTCAGAGATGTGGCATATGGGATGATCTTGCCCTGGCAAGATCTAGAGCCAGACATTCAGTTTTAATGTCTACAACTTTACGTAAATGAGATGTAATGCACTTTAAATGGGATACTTTTCTATCAGTGACTCCAATTTCTGAAAATTAAATATGTGCATGTGATTAGGTTATCATGCAATTCACATGAGCCCTTTGAAGTCTTACATCATCTAAACACAGGGTGCTGAGGATGTACTTTAATTGGCAAAACAGAGGAAATCAATAATCCTATTATTTTGTATTGGCAAAATTGGAAAAATCAAGATTTTAGCAAGGAAATATAAACGTTCCCTCAGCATGCTAATTGTTCACTATGTATACTGCTGTGGTCCCACCTATTTTGCATTACGAGAAGACCAATGATAATTTTTTATTTGTGTGTTTTTTTAATAAATACTATGCAAATATTTCTTACTGGAATTCAGAAACTGTTCATTATTGAATGATTGAATCTAAGTAGATCTATTTTAGCAAGGAAATATAAACGTTCCCTCAGCATGCTAATTGTTCACTATGTATACTGCTGTGGTCCCACCTATTTTGCATTACGAGAAGACCAATGATAATTTTTTATTTGTGTGTTTTTTTAATAAATACTATGCAAATATTTCTTACTGGAATTCAGAAACTGTTCATTATTGAATGATTGAATCTAAGTAAATCTGATTTATTCAAATCCCATTCATTCAGGGTGTCTCAAATAAAATGAAAAGCAGGACAATTAAATATAAACTATATGTAAACTTATATTTAAAATCACAATATTTACAGTCTGGTTTTGGTGGGAAAAATAGAAATACATTTTATACTTCTATTTTTAAATACTGATGGCTTAACTGTTTTCATACTGAATTGTTTGTTTTCTGAATAAACAAAATAAACCCTATGTATCTCATTTTTATTTATTTTTACTGCAATTCTAATTGTTTTCAGATTATATTGTATACACTACGAATAGGGAGTAGTTTTGCAGACAGCTTCTGGGAACGTTAAAAAGCCCTGTCCTGCTAGTTGTCATACGAACAGAAATAAAAAGGCAACTTCTGCCCCAAGTACATTAACTGTTGAGCTTACCCTGTAAACTGTTTTCATGTCCCTAGTGGTACATTTTCTTAAATCTGACTTTTATCCTCATCGATTAATTAATCCAGATAAGTTATTTGTTTTAAGATTAATGTTTTCTTGCTGTCAGTTTATAGTAGAATTTAACTCAATTTTCTTTTCTCCTGGACTTATAGACAAATTGTTGGATACAATGACAAATCTGTAGCACAAATCTTGAAGCACTACACTTTTTCAGTTTATTGTCACTATGGTTTTGCAGGAGCAGCAGCAGGATCCCTGTTGTGTTTGGAATGAAAGCTATTGAAATATCACTTATGTATGTGGGTGAATAGATGAAGGACTCGTTTTATTTCAGACTGGTGCCTTACGTTACGCTATATGTTGCAAATATAATGGTTATCTTCAAGTGCAATTAGGTTTGTGAGTGAAGCCTGAACCCTCGCAAGATGCTATATACAGAAGGACATGGCTATAAAGTAACTACTGCTGATGGGAATAAAAAGCATATACATAGAATGTGTCAGACACATTTAATATCCCCCACCATTCTGTGTTCAAAACCTTAGATTCTGGCACCCAGATATATCGACCTGTTCAATCAGTGGCAAGACTTCAATATCAAGATTACTCTCCTTCAAGGTCTAATATTTTGTTTGCCTTGGTTTTGATCAATATTAACCTCCTGGGTCAATAAATCTTGATACTAGCCTCAAGAGGAGTCATTATCTTTCATAGAAAATGATTATTTCTCAGTTAAACCCTACATTTAATTTTCCTGTAATCTATCTCTTTCCTCTTCATACCTTTAACAATTCCTCCAAATAAAATGCACTCTAAAATGTCTTAGGCAATGCAGACTTTTAAAATCCTAATTAGCAGCTGCCACAAGATTTTTCAATTCATCGAAGCGGTTGGACTCTGCTATTGTAACCATCTAATTTTGTTGCTTACAGTTCCCAGGAAAAATAGAGACAGAAAACCCCTCAGCTGGGACATGATACGAGCAACCATGTAACTTACGGCTGGCGATATGGATCCAAAAGATATGTGACTGAACCACTTCAGATATTAATGGTCAAGAAAAGAAGATCAGGGAAAGAATAGGCAAGGGTGGCTCAATCTGTTACTCAGTTCTCAGAGGAGAGGATTTTTACTGCATATAAGATTCCCACCCTTGTACTGTCTGTGGATTACTGGCCAGAAACAATGATAAACTAGATTCTAACCTCTGAATTTACACTGGTGGGCCCGAGGTAAGAATTTGGATCCATTTGTTTCCTACTTGTTCTTGAAGGAGTGAAAGAAGCATTTGTGAGTAACAGCAGCAAGAATTATCTTTTTGAGGACCTCAGTCTTTCATTATCTGAGTTTTAAACTCTTCTGAAGTCATCGTCTGGGGACGTTTTCTCTGTTGGTTTTCTGCCTCTGTTAATGTAATGAAAATTGTTGAGCCTGTATTTACAAATGAAAGGAGACTCATGCTGTGGCTACAGCTATAAAAGGTGCTAAAATCCATTACTAGCGCAAAACCAGTCTGAATGTACTAAAAGGACAGAGTTTCTAACGTTCTCTTCAGAGCTCACAGCGTCCTACGTGCAGCCTTTCACTGCATCTCCAGTTTTGAGGAGAGACAGCTCTTTCCTGCCGAGTGATGTACTGTGGGATGAAACAGCTCCCGACCCAAAGGCCGTGCTATTTCTATCGCTTCTCCGTGAGCAGCTTTGTGAAGTTGAAACTTCTGTTTCTGTAGCAGATTGCCCCATCAAATCGGCCACCAAGCTCTCTCTATTGTTTTAACCTCATTAGTTTTACTTTTTTCCTTAGTCCCCCTGAGGGAAACGCGGCTCTAAACACAGCGGCAAAGGGTTTATTTGTGGCATGTCCCTGTCACCAGGGTTTGGTAACGCACTTGGGCACCAAGAGGGGGGGACCGACCCCACCACCTCCCTCGCCCTGCACCTCCCGGGCTAGCGGGTAAGGACACGGCGGCTGGCGGTTCGCGGGGGGCGGCTGCCAACAGGTGCGTCCCCACTTGGGGAAAGGCCCTGTCGCCGTCTATGGCCGGTGTGGCGTGGGGGGCAGCGGGCGGCGCCGCCTCGCTC
>NW_008795382.1:2194186-2227140 GCF_000699145.1 Aptenodytes forsteri | reverse complement strand
CGCCGGGCCGCAGCCGTCAATCCCCGGTGTCGGTGCTGGGACCGGGGCACCCGTGTGGGCCGCAGCGGTGCCTCGTCGTGCCTCGTCGCACGTGGTCACCCGTGGAGCGTTCGGCTGCAGCGGGGCCTTGGGACGCGTGGGTGGCAGCGGGGCCTCGGCTCACTGTGTCACCCGTGGGCTTCAGTGGTGCCTTGCCACGCGTGGCCGTGCTTTGCGTGAGCCGCCGTGCCTTGGCGCATGAGCGTCGTCCCTCTTCTCGCTTCTCTGGTGGTGGGCATGGCCCTTGCCGTGCTGCCAGAACGGCACACGGGACAAAACGAGGCGTGGATGACAGTAGCAAGTCTCCAAATTAAAGGTTTCATAGGAATCCAGGGATAAAACGTCACCATCTCTCACACACACACAGCGGTTCAGCTGTGGATTTACGCGCAAGCGTCTCTGTGTGCGTTGCAGTGTGCAAGTGGATGTGCTGAGGCACAGGAGGTGTGTTTAGAGTAAACTCTTGGAGGCAAGATCTTTATCTTCTGAATGTTTTGTAAAGAGACTTGCCTATTTCAGAGGCTAAATAAAAAATAAATATTGTGGTACTGGAGAGGCCATGCATGTGTTTGATTTATATCTTGCAAAGTCAATATAGCGTGAATGGACTAGAAGGGGGAAAAGGACCACCAGGAAATAATACAAAAGTCAAGCTAAGTGAGAGTCAGATTTTCAGATTTATCAAATAGTGACTTAAAAAGAAATGGTGGCCTCCATGGTTTATAGCGAGGGAGACCTGCCTCGCTGTGTCTTAGGCTGCTCAATTTTTTTGGCAGGTGCTGAAGTGTGTTTTACTGTATTTGTAGATCTGAGGTAAGGAAACAAACGGGCCCCTCAGGTATCGGTTAAATTCAGTACCTCTGGTGGGGAGAAGACCTGGGATCAAATTTGTAGGAAATGTTATGTTTAATATAGTGGTGTTAAAGGCTTTTAAACTACTCTTAATTTAGCATTTGACCCAAGAGACGTTTCCAGGATGGAGACAGCAGTTCTGATGCATTCATATGGTTTCAGTTTGAGAGGGAGTGAAGAGCTCTGGCTTTTCTCTTTCAGCCTTGTATGTGAAAAGTGTTGATTAACATGAAAAGTAGGTGCAGTATTAGGTATACGTGGTTTTAGATACACGGAAATGGAGGCCTATGCAAAAATAGGTTCTGATAAACTCGTCACACACTGAGGATTGCTGACTGATCAGCAGAAACTCACACATGGAGAAGCACAGAGCAGTAATGGTTTCAGAGCATTTGAAGTGCTCCTTACTTGCATGGGTTTTTTGTTTATAAAAGCAGTAGCTTTTTCTCTTTCCTTTGCATAAGTTTGTGTAACGTTTTCACCTTCTGATTTGATTTGCTTGTGGCCAAAATAGTATTAGATTTTCTTCTTTTTTGAAGAAAAGTAAGAACAAGGGGGTGTTTGAACACTGCAGTGAAGATCATGAAAAGCCTGAACTGGCCAGAACTTTTGTCAAAATAAGACAGGGACATGTTTATTACTACAGCAGCATGATACCTTTGTAAGCAATATTTTTTGTAACTTGTAATGACTTCTTCAAATATGTATTTTCTGTCTCATCTGCAGTCGTGATAACTGCAGATGATGTTATGCACTTGTATTACTATAACCAGTTAAAGGCCCATCTACTTTTTAATCCATTGAGTTTTTATGAAGATTTTCATTTAAAAAGTGGATTTTTATGTTTGTGGACATTGGCACTACCAGCAAATGCAGATGGCTTCTGGTGTTGTTTGTCAGCAAAATGTTTCCATTTTAAAGTTGGAATGAATAGATTTTAGTAGGAGATTGAGAACAGTCACGCTTTTTGTTGGTAGCTTCGTCGAAAAAAACCCCTAAAAACATTTTGCCCACTTAGGCTGTCTCAACATTTATTTTTCAAAAGTATTTACTCATCTGCTAGGCTATTACAGCAATCTTTGAGGATGCAGACTTACCTACATTAGAGAACTCCTAGATCACTGTGGTTGTATTTGCTAATTTGGTATAGTCCAGTTAAATTGGTGCAACTACTTTGTCCATAAAAGGCCTGTGCTAATACACTTAATTTTTATTTCATTTCTCGTTTGTTAAATCTGGCAATACTATCATTGCAAACTTCATAGCAGCACATAATTCTCTGAAAGATTGGAGCAGTGCTTGTTTTCATGTAATGCACATTTTGAGTTTGATAGTCCCTCTCCACTCAGAACAGGCTTTAAGCTTAGGGTCATTGCTGCTGCATTCCTAATCACGTATTTAGTTTTATTACAGTAGTGTCCAAAGTGGCCATTATAGTTAATTATACTTTTTCTGTCTTAAAAGGTGATTGAATCTATCCAACAAAATGCCTGCGGGCTGGAATTATGTGTAGTAATTTTCTGTGTAGAAGTAACAAATGCTTGGAAATCCCATATACGACAACCCTTGAATTATATGCAGAAGCAGCCTACTCCTCTGGATTTGGAACAACTGTTCCAATCTAGCAATTGTTGTTCCAAATCTAGCAATAATGATTTCCTTCTAGAAATTGTTCTTCAAACGCATTTGGTGGGGAACTGCAGAAACCTTGTCATTATTCAGGAAGCAGCCTATGTGTTAAAATTTGTAACTGTCAGGTAGCATGCAGGGAGAGTTCCCTTGCGATGCATCTCTTATCTCCCTGACTGAAACTTCATAATGGAAAATAACACACGGCATTGCATCGACCTGCTGGAGGGAATACACAAGGTTTATGCAAAGAAAGTATCTTCCTCGTACTACGCTATGACTGGTGTGTTGGTATTCTGTGGCATTTCTTAAGTGGGAGGTTTGACCAACCTGCTGGATTTCCAGTTTGTCCAATACATTCATGTCATTCACTGGAACTTGTTTAGCATAAACAGAAATAGTGTTGGTTGATAGGATATCACTCATCTACCCCTTTCATGTAGTTTGTGAGTTAGTATTTCAAAAATACTAATGCTAATTTAAAATTCATCAGCATTTTAAAAAAACCATCCAGGTAAAAATACTAATGCTAATTTAAAATTCATCCGCATTTTAAAAAAACAATCCAGGCTACAGTGCCACTGTAAGCGTACACAGTCTAGGCTGTGCACTCAGCAACTTTTGCATCCTTTAGAAAGGAAAAGCTCCTTTTTAAGCAGAAGCAAATGCTAAGCAGCACACGTCCCAGCTGGTGCTCTTTAACCCAAGTGTTTAGCTAGAGATGGGCTTGCATTGTTGTGAGTAGGCTATTTGCATTAGGCTCATAGTGCTTCTATTCATTGTATGGAGGAGGATCAAGACAGGTGGAAAAAGGAGGAGGAGCGGGGAAAGTTGAATGAGATAGATACCCAGAAGCCAAACTTTTTTTTGTTGTTTTGCATTTTATTTGATGAAATAGACTGTTGTATCTTTTGTGCTCCTGTGAATACATGCCCATCTGCTCTAGCATGCTTGTAGTTACTCCTGGTGTCTGTTCAGCTGTTGGCATGTTCAGCACAACTGAAATTCTCCATCAGCTGCCCCATCCTCCTCCAAAGACAAATAAAGGTCAAGCTAAATTTCAACAGCAGCTAGGCATACAACTGTCAATCAGATCTTGAACTTGATGAAGCTTTCATGCTCTTTGCTATAAAACCAAGTTTAATTTTAGTGCTTTTTAAATTTTATCGATACTTGGGAATTGTGGTGTACCTTCAAATTCTGCCCACAGCTGTTTTGATTTAGCTTAGCTTTAAAAAGTAACTGGCTAAGGAGTCTCTTGGAGCAGTTCTTCCTTAAAGTGATAGCTGCAGTTGGAGCATGGCTCAAAAAGATAAGTTCCTAGCAAAATGAGAAGGAAAAAGCTATAAATGAGTTGAAAGCTTTTATTGAAGTTATATAAGCATATTTATAGAAATACTTGAACTCTTACGGTTATTGCTATGAAACATTTATAAAGGAAACTTACAGTGATGTTCAAACTCAACTATTTAGCACTCTGGTTAAAACTCAGATATTTTTTGAGGTATATCTAATGTATTCCTGAACAGTACTAAAAGATAAAGACGGCTTTCAGTAGACAATATGTGAGCCTTGGGTTGTGTGCAATTCTGGAGGCCTCTGAGAAATGTGTAAGTGCAGTAAACAGTGAGTCCTTGTTAAAACAGCTATAATACAAGATGGTTTTATAATTGACAGCCATGTGGATGAGTAACTGTTGGATTCATTTGATTCAGTTATATATATATATATAATGCCTGCTTTATTTTATGAGCTTAGCTAATGGGAAAAGCTAGGGAATACAATCCGGTATCTTGCAAGTGTTGGGCTGGCCCCTATTTCATCTTCCTGGATTCAATAAAATATCTTTGGCCCGGGAACTGCTACGTTGTGTGTTGGGATTCCTTTTATTTAGTTGTATTGAAAATACTGATGCAGCTAAGAAAAACAGGGAGCTTTTAGTTATTTTAAAAATCAGTAGATTGTATTACGCTTGATGATAGAAATGAATAGCAAATGAGAATCAACCGAGGGCTTGATTTTTATGCCATTGGAATCTATCGGAGTTCTGTTGTTGATTTCCATGGGAAGCAGGGTAATCCATCAGCTGGGATCCATGATCACTTCTGCTGAAAATTGAAAGGTTTCTTTGTTTTCAGACTGGGAATCTGCAATTAGAGTTGGTGTGCTGGATTGCGGGGAAGAGGAGAACTATGAGACATGCAAAGAATATGGTATTCACTATTACCCAACTTTTAGGGTAAGTGGCATAATATATTGCCTTAGCGGAATAATGCATGCTTTATAGTAACTGAAACCGTAACAGACATGCTTGCGCAGAGTGTTACATGCAACTAGTTGTTCTTCAGCTAGACTTTTACTTTGCTTTTGCTGAGAAAATTGCAGTGTTGAAAAAAGATTAATTTGAGGTCTTCTTGCTGAATGCATTAGCTGATGCAGTTATTTACAGCAGTAATTCAGTCCTCAGTTCTGAATCTGAAAAATTCTTATTGAAAGAAGATACCATTCTAGAAAGTACTATGTTGTTACATTTATGTAACGCCTAGTTTTAATATATTAGTTAGGTAATAAAAATTTGTATAAATATTTTTCAAATTCAAATGTTCATGACTATTAATAGTGGTTTTAGTTTTGGTATGTGAAAGTAAAGGTAATACATTGAAATTGTGTCATGAAATCAGCTGATTTCCTGACCAATCAAAATTTTACCCTTGATTGATCCTTCACTATTTTTCTAATTAATTTTGTAATTTGCTTAAACTGGCTTTTAAAAGGGATCTTGTTTGCCAAAAGTGTCTACCATTGTTCATTTTTAGGTGTAAGTGCAATTTTTAACTTCTCTGTCAATCTGTATAATCACATTATTAACCGTAGGTATGAGCAGAACGTGATGGAAGGAGACGATTGAATAAACTGTGTTTGTTATGACAGGAGAGGGAACAGGAGTTGTTTCACTGTAGAATTTGTGATGTTCTACCCTGATAGAAAGAACAATATATTTTTTTTAATCTTTAAAGTTTTGGGTGTAAATTGGAATGCACTCTTTATTAAAAAATGAATCTTTTCTATTTTATTTTTTATAACAGAAGGCAGTCAAGCTCCATTATATATCCTGTTTAACCACTGGAGGGAGTTGAGAAAATGTGAATAGTGTTCTAAGTATACACACAGTTGGTAGTACTGATTTAGCAATCAGTTAATTCGTGTTTGGGTTACTGTTTGCAGTGATGGATCGATATACAGTATTGAATTATGCATTGTGGTATTTTTCCTCTAAAGGTTGGCTTTATTGTATATCAGAGTTTCGACTGGTACCTATGAGCTACCCTCGTATAGTTGAGAAGCAGGTCTTTGGAACTCATAGGCTAAGAGGGAAAACTGTCTTCTGAACAGATAGATAAAAATGTTTTGTAATTAGAGCTGTAAAAAGTAAAAACTCTTGAAAGCCATTTTTGTTTCTAAACTGAGCTTTCGTCTGATACAGTGAGTTATTTTCAAAGCAATAATACTTTTTTTTCTCCCACATAGTACTTCAAAGCATTTACAAAGCAGTTTACTACTGGAGAAAATTACAAAGGTAAGAATATCCTACTGTAAGAAATCCCCGAAGCAGTTATCCTATCGGCCAGGAATGTGTCACATAGTAAGCAAAATCCCTTTGCCTGTCAATTAGTTTAGACAGCTAGAGATGTGATGGACACTAAATAGCTCTTTAAGATATGATATTACAAGTACTGTATGAAAATGGAATGTCAGGCAGAATTTTAGACAGGCAAAACATTTGTTCAAGAACTCAGGGCTCACATTCCTCATTTTTTTTTGAAATTTAGTTCTTAATTTTCACGAAGGGCTAGATAATTTTTTAAAATTCCTTTTTTCCACCACACACCTCATCAGCATGAGATCCAGTTTGCTCAGTCCTGACTGGTGCTTTTTGATCTGTTGGCCACTTTCCCGGCATCCTGAATCTCACTGGGAGAACGCCCTATTCACATGTGACTAACTGAAATCAGGCTTATCCTGTGTCTTGACAGGATCACCGCTTGAGGTGGTTTGTCTGGGGACAAAAGTAATGTTGTCTTTTTCAATGGATTAACATTTGAAAGGCCAGAGGTCAGAAGGGAGACCACCTGCACCATTAACCCTTCATGCAGAAGTAGACCGTAGTTGTACCTGTTACTTTTCGGCATTTGTGAGAGTTTCTGCTTTTTAATTTATATCTTTTAAAGCAAATAAAATATTCTCACGCTTCAGTTATTTCCTCATATTGTTACATGGCTTTGTAACCTCACCTGGCCCATTTGGTGAGAATGGTACACCTCTGCAGTTTTTAATGCATGATGAATATCCTTGTTGCAGAAAGGCTACTGAAGTTGCCCACGCCAAGTATTGTGAAAATGAGCACAGATTTAGAATGAAGCATTGTTTGAAGAGAAAGTCAGCAAGGCAGGCAGATGGTTAGATTTGGAAAAGTCTTGAGGTTTTATTAATTTTGGGGTGGGATGACAGCTTTTACATGCGATCTCATCTCCACATTAAAATGAAATCCTACAACTAAATCCTTTGTCCCTGTTCTTCAGCCAAATAGTATTCTGTTTTTTAACTCCAAATTTAAAACAAAAACCTGACACAGAAAAGCATGGGAATGTATGAAAGCCTGCATGCGAGTCATTTTTTTTTCCCAGTTTTCTGAAGTGTTGGGGGTTTTTTTTGTAACCTGTACTCAGCAGGAGCAGATCGAGAGCTGCAAACAGTTCGTCAGATGATGATTGACTTCTTACAGAACCATTCCCAAGAGCTGAGACCACCTGCTTGCCCACCACTGGATCCAGTTTCGTAAGTTCCTTGTTTAAAATACAGCTGGTGAAAACTTACTGTGTTAATTAAATAAAATGTAGAAGGTCCTATTAAAGATGAAGTTCTTTTTCTTGTTATCAGTTCTGCTACGAGATTGTGAAAGGAAATTCCGTCAGTAACAGTGGGTGTATTGCATTCTACCTGTGCTAAATAGCTTTTCTTTTCTTAAAAGGTCCAGTGATGTTACTTCTCTCTTCGACAAGAACAGCCATCATTATACTGCCATTGTGTTTGAAAGTAACAACTCCTACGTTGGACGAGAGGTAATGTATGACTTATGAATGACATAATGAATATGAATGAATGTTACAATAACACAGCTGAATTTCATGTTATTTAGCCAAGCAACAAAATTTTCTGATTATAGGACTGAATTAAAGGGTCATAAAGGGCAGGTCATGCATATTTGAGATATCACATAGTCAAGGGATTATATAGGGCAGTTGTATTTAGTCACACAGAGAAACTTGCTTACAAATGAACGTAATGTTGTGTTAACTTCTCCCATTCATGTTTTAGTGGAAGATTAATTTATCAATTTCATTGTTAGCACAATTCTTTTTTCTTTCAAGATTTGGAAGATACAACAAAAATACTGTCAGATTGTGTTATTGTTTTGTTACTGCTAGAGAACTGTTCATAATATTTGTTCTTCTGGGCAGCTTTTGTGATTTCAACTGTTTATAATAATCTAAATTCTCTGGTTCTCTTTGTTCAAGTATAGGTTTTAGGAAATTGCATTCTAAATTAAGATGATAGCATAAAACTGTTTTCACAGCTCTGAGGCACTGAGGAAGTGGAAGTCCTTGGTTTTTTGCTTCCCCCACCCCCCCAATAAAATATTTGATTTGGCATCATTTCACCACCTAATGAGCCTGCTGTTAGCTTAGACAACTGTTACTTTTCTCTTCCTGCCAAGATCTAGGATAAGTAAAGAAAATAAATTGCATAATTATCTAGGCATAATCTGTGTAGAAACATCCAATGTCTGTGAAATGTTTCTAATTAGATTTGATGCTGAGATGGCTCAGTTGCATAAGTGGAGGAGAGTGTGCTGCCAAAAGCGAGAATCACTTTGAGAAGCAGGCTGCTTCCAGACATTTGTTTTTTGGAAGCTGCTGTGTTAATACAAGTGGGCATTACTGAAGAGAAGAAATGTGATGATTATAAAGGTCTTCAGCTTTTTATCACACTCGCTTTAATTTTATTAGAAAAAATATTTGCTGATGTTACGTAGTATTTTAGCTTTATAGAATAGTTTAGTGAAATAGAAAATAACGCTGTTTTCAAGTTTACAGTATAAGACAATATGGACAAACCTAATAGAAGTCACAACAGCTGAAGAAAGGAAGGCCATGTGTTTATCACTGATGAAAGGAAGGGTCTCTTAAATTACAAGTTTGAAAGGGAGGGGAAATGTAGCAAAGATAATATTCACCTGAAAGGGAAAAGTATAGTGGAAGCTGTGAAACTAATAGGAAGAAGATACAGAAGAGGCAGAGAGGGGTAAAAGTAAAAGAATGACAAGTAGAAATGTAAGAAGAGTTGGAAGCATGGGTGGTTTTGCAGGTAAGAATGGAACATTTGAAATGGTAGTATAGGAGCATAGGCTAACAGAAGGATGTGAGGAGTGTGGTCATTAGAGTGGCAAAAGAGGATGCCTTTAGCAGTGGGATCTTGAAGAATTTAAGAGGGGAAGAAATAAGTATTTAAGCTTTTTTTTAAAGGGCAAATTTTCATTACTTACAATTGAGTCATCATATTTGTAGGTGCAGCTTTGGCTGTAGTTGGCAAAGAATTTTGATAGTTGAGTCCTGGCAAATCTTTGAGGCGTCCTGATGTTACCACCCTCTTCTGCCTCCTCCACCCTTCGCTGAATTTTACACCTTGCAAAGAATTTTATGCCCACTCCCAGCTGCTCTAGTGCAAAAGCCCAGCATCAGGTTTAAACAGCTGATGAAGATTGGTTTGAGCTAAGATGCTGGACTGTGAACTGGAACTGTTGAGGTATAGGCGCCTATTCCTACCTGAAAATTTGCCTTTAGACTCTTACATATATAACATGAAACATAAACCTGTTGGTGCCTGTGGACTATCCTCTGGGCTTTTTTTGAGGTTTATGAGGACATTTTATCATTCACTCTCACGTTTTCTTCAGATGTTAGACTTCAAAGGGAAAAGGTCAGGATAGACCAAGAAAAAAAATGGAAGATGGGAGTAAATAATTTCCAGAGAAGAGTAAATCTTCTTTAACTGAAATTGTCAGTGTCCACAGAATACTCGTAGATCTACTTCCTTGGTGAACAGCTTAATGATACCCTTAAAGGATGATGCACTTCACCTATTTATGTGTCTTGTCCTGCATGATTGGATAGTCCTTGAACAATGTATAATTCATGTCATCTTTTCATTATCCAGGTTATCTTAGACTTGATCCAGTATGAAAACATCGTTGTAAAGAGAGCGTTGAATTTTGATAAGCCTTTTCTTGAGAAACTTGGTATTACCTCGGTCCCTTCATGCTATCTGATGCATCCAAATGGGTCCCATGGATTAATTAACATGTAAGTAGTTATCTGTCTGAGGAACATGGGGAGGTTCACTTAAGCTATAAAAACAGTTTCCATAGCTTCCTTTCATACAAAGTAAGTTATTCTATAACCTTCTTTTGCATATACGTATAATGACATTGTGTCCTGGCGTGTAATCAGTACATTGTACTAACTGAAGTTGTGTGTTCCATTTCTTTGTGTTTGAAAATTGCCTGTCTTAAACACTCTCTAGCAATTATTAAATCATGTAGTGGTCTTGTTTACTCTTTGTGAGTGCTAATAAACAGGCATGGGTTATGCCGGTGGAAGTTAGATTTCATCATATAGTAGGGAAGATTAACCAAAATGGTGTGGTGGCTAATTATAACCCTTGTGGTGTTTGAGTACAATATCAGGCTCATACCGCTGACAAAACTCACTTGTTAAGTAGATGATTTGAAGTAGTGTTTCTAACTGGAAATAAAAGCTCTAAGCCAGTGTTTGTTATATGGAGTTTGATATGCTGAGAGCAATGAGCTGGTTGTTCTTAACAAACCATTTAATATTGTTACCTCTATTTTTTTAATAAGAGACCTAATATTACTTTTGCTTACCACTTGCCTATTTATAGCTTTAACTTATTACTGTGATACTTCTGAAAGGAAAACACTTGGGAATAAAAGTGGAAAAAAAATTAATGAAGCATCACAGTTCTTAAAAAAACTTGCTTCTAAGTCACAATATGTTCCATGTGAATGTTGCCTGTGTAAGGCGAACTGACATTTTGAGGAACATGATACGTCCTTATTTTGAATGGAATTTCAAACCACTAATCCAAATGATTGTTATTGCTATTCCTAAATTGAACGTTATTTCATTTGACTTTGTATCAAAACATAACATGTTGCACTACGACTGTAAAACGTAAAACAAAGTGAGTATCTTATTTTAGAAATATGCTAATTTGCTTTGGATATTCACTTAGTCTGAGAGTAAAAGTAATCTTTACTTTGTCCATTTATATGCAGTTTGAAGCCTCTACGGTCTTTCTTTTCTTCATATTTAAAGTCACTGCCAGGTGTAAGAAAAAAACTTCTTTTGCCACTTCAGCTACCTGTTCAAGAAAACAGAGAGGAGAGTACAGAAATCAAGGTGTGGAAAGAGTTCGATAAGTAAGTGATACCTTTGATTTTCAGATCAATGCTTGGTTATAAAAATTTGCTTGCAGTCTTCTCTTGCCATGTGGGAAGCTGTGCTGTAATTTATTATAAAATCCTAGTGCCGTTCAAAATTTTACTTCATTCCATCCCAGGCGATGCACCTTGAGTTGAATAGGTTGGTCACTACTGGACAATCTGCATTCTTCTGCCGAGTAAAATTAAAGGCGTTCATGTTAATACTGGAGAAATTATGGCATCGAAGCTGAAAGCAATACTTTCAGCCGTTGCTTCAACTTCATCCATTTCTCAGTACATCCAGGTAACACTTGTGAATTAGTTCAATTCCAGCATCAAGGTTACAACGTCTTTTCGATTGTGAGCAGTGTTTCAAACAATTCAGAGGTGAAGTTATTGAGGGCTGCCGGTATTTGTTTTTTAGCAGCAAGCATCTGCACTGCTGTGGAGGGAATGTTTTTCTCCAAAAGTATCGCTAAATACTTAATTGACTTAAAAATACCAAGGACTCATCGCCCATTACCTGAAGTATATAGATCACTGATTTGAATTGTTGGAAAACTTCAGCAAGTAATCTGTGTCCCTGAAAAAATAAATAGTAAAATAACAAGCTGTAACATTTCTGTAGAAAACAAGAATTCTCTGTGTGTATAATAGTGAAGCAGTACCCACTAAAAAGTGCTTGTCAAATGCAAGTATAATAGAAAATACTAAAGTCACTGTAGAAGATGTTTATCATACAAAATCCGGTAAAGTTTATCTTCACCCTCTTTCCCTCTTTGTCTGTTTGAGAGAAGGATGCAAAGGCTTTGCAGAGGGATAATCCCTCAGCATCTTTAGATGGAAAAGATGTAGGACTGAATGCTTTCATTTTGTACTTATTTTCCTTTCGTGGGCACTATTAGTGTCATCTTCTTTCAATGACTATTATAAAATATTTTATATGAAACATTCTGTTATCAAAACAACTTAGTTGAATTGAGCTACTTTCCAGCAAGACAAAATCTTGTTGATGTGAATCTCAAGTCCAAGTCTCTTCTAAATAGGATTCTTTGGGGAACCTCATGCATTCCCATGGATGCCTCTTTATTTAAGAAACTTGAAGCAGAATTTTGCTGTTCTTTTAAATTTAAGTGAGTATGTTATTAATTAAGTAGAGAAATTCAGAGTAAGTCTGTAGTTTGAGTTGTTAGGAATATAGATTATTCTATATTTTAATATGTTATTTCCTGCATGTTATTTAAGAGGCTGGGCCAGCCAGTTTCTTGAATGATTGTTCTTTTAATTCTATTTGGTTTTAGGAGTAATAGTGCTATTGAACTCTTACAAGAAGTGTTTAACTCTATTAACTGTGTGAACTTCTGTTTGTTTGCTTACATTGCTCTGTATCATGCTGTCTGGAGTTTGTACTCTGAAGGCATTGAAAGATAGGGTGTTTTACTTGATGTATTTGTACTTTGTAAAGTGTTTTTGTTGTTATGAAAATATTTGGTTGTGAGAAGGAACTCTTAAAATCTTTGATTTGCTTTACGTGTTTTACTTGTACCTGTCATAAGGTACCTAATTCTGTCTTAAGAGCTGGTGTGATTAAAATTGACTGTTAAACTTGTATGCAAAGAACCTACAGTAAAACTGCTGCATTTGGGAGAGGATTTCTAGATTCAGTCCTTTCCAACATAGACCTTTTTCAGTCTTGTTTGCACTCCTGCTCTGTGTATAATCTAGTTTTGTTCAACAAAAGTCTCCCTTTTTTCATAGCATGTCATTTTTCTATTTGTGGTCAAGCCTGAAGAGAAGCTATAATTTCTTTACACTAGCTATTTCCTTGCTGACAACGTCAGGGTTATAATTTCACTGCAAGGTAAAGCTGGCTGGGAGGCAAAAAGTTTAGTCAAATATAAAAGAAATTCTTGTGTGCAGTTATGCTTCATTTGTCTAAACTCTGAACAAAATGACATAAAATTACTCTTTTAAGAGAGTACAGTGAAACTCATTGAACTTGACATTCACCGTATCGAGCACCTGAAGTAACTGCTGTGTCTTCCCATACTGGTGTAGGATATACTGCAATCACTACGGAGTGGCAAATGTTGAGGTTTTAATGACACCTACTATATATCAATTTTACCTTCATGACTGGTGAGAAAATGAGCGAAAGAAACCTGCCACTTTATAACATTATATATGTGTGTTTCAGATCTAAGCTGTACATGGCTGACCTTGAATCGGGATTGCATTACCTGCTCAGGGTAGAGCTTGCTACGCACAAGACACTTGAGGGAGCTGAGCTAAAGACTTTCAAGGATTTTGTTACCGTCTCTGCCAAGGTATACGCTTCTAGTCTTTGATTATTTGTAAGAATAAAGTGACTCTAACATAAAATTTATTATGTGACATAAGTCTCTCAAAATGTCTTTCAGAATGTTTAAATATATGCTTCCTCACTAGCTTAAAAAATAGTTTTGTGGGTTTCTTTAAATGTTATTTTTGAGTTATTGTATGCTGTTCTGACATACTTATAGGGTTGAAGTGCATTTTAATTTAATCTTGGAGGGCTCGAAATTAAATAAAGAATAAGTAGTCTGCAGCATATTGAACAAACACACTAAATATAGTCCATTTATCAGATTTTCAGGATAAGTAGCTATTGTAACTGAGTGGGACTAAAAACACCTTTGTTTTTCATTCTTGACTATTGGATTTCGTTGGTGCATACTTGACAAATGGTGTTCTATTTAGAGATATTAGTAACTTCTGTCTAAATTTTGAATATAATTTAGGTATTGAATTTAATTAATTATTTCAAAATAATTGAGGTATTGAATGTAATTGAGTATTTAAAAAATAGATGCTTACATATTACGTTTGAGTGAAGGGACAGTGTATGTAATATAATGTGATATGACTTGAAAAAAAATTGAAATAATTTAACTTTATAATGTCAGCCTACTGAAATGACCAATGTCTCTTTATATTTACTTACTGAGCAGCTAACACTTTGTTTTATTTTAAAGAAAGTGAATCAGTATCTGTTTAAGGGAATAATAAGGCCTATATGAACCATTTCCAAATATCTGTATTTATCTGAAAATCAGACAGACAGTTTCCTGCCCCCCCGCGGCCATCAGAGGTCAGAAATCTCTAGCTGGCCTCATTTCTTTAAGAAAGTGTAGTGGTAATCTTTCCATCATATTATCCCTAAAACATCCTCTGTTCTTCCTGATGGCTCCTGGCCAGCCGATGTCATTTGCTTCCCTGGCTATTAGTGCATAAATGGGGAATGCTCTCTCTTAGTTGCATGCTCATCTCCGGGCTGCCGTTGTACAAGCGGGGAGTGCTGTCCTTTATTTGCATTCTCTTGTTGTGTAACACTTTCCTCGTAGTTCTCATTCATGAATCTCAGGTGTTTCCATTAGGAAACTTTTTATACTATCCTCCTGTGTAACAGCATTTATAGTGATGATAAATCCTAAGTCACAGAGGTCTCTGGTTCCCTGCTTGGGGAATTTTTGTTGTTGTAGAATTAGGGTTTTTTTGCAATCAGTGCAGAAGTCCATTGTTTTTTGAATCCTCAATAAGACTGATACCTACCTGAGATACTGTGCAACTATTGTCTTTTAGATAGTAATGCGTGATATTCTGGGGCTCCTACAGGAGTAAATGTAACTATAGTATGCCACCAGTAGTTCAGAGGTGTGCTGGTTTTTTACAGACTATTTAAGAGTCGTCTTTGAACCCAAACAATGCACAGGGTCCCTTGTGTTAGATACAATACAGACAACAAAAGGGAGTTCCTGCCCATTAGATTTGCATGGTATCAAGTAAGCGGTCTATGCATTAGAGATATTCTTGATAGTTGGACAACAGCTGCAGAATGACTAGCATATGTATAGCATGCCCTGTCATAAATTGCTTTATGTATTTAATGTAGCAGATACAGGGAATTTACTTCCCCATCCGTTGAAATTCTGCTCCCTCCGGAAGGGTACTTAGAGAATGGTATGCATACTCTACTTAATTCTATAGTAATTACAACTATCACTAAAGTAAAATACCATTTCCAGTGTAAAATAATGGCATTACCTCTGATTTACAGTTCCTCACGCTCATCTGCCAGACTCTGACTTCTTTAAGTTGCAAGTTAAGGAAATCACTATTTCCAAATCACTTTGGAAATCACTATGACACATATGAAAAGGAAAATGCTCTTCTAGATAACCATCGTCATCTACATTTACAGAAGTCTGAACAAATATTTTATAAGAACTAATTTTTGTGATTAATCTTCTAAGAGTGAGAAGGGATTTCAGCCTCTCTGATTCACTTAGGTTTTATGCTCCTTTCTGAGCTATACGCTGAGCTGAATTACCTTAATGCGAAATTCCGCGTAATCTGTCAAAAGTTGTTCTGTAGCATTTCTGCCTGCTGTTGAGTAGCTTCATTTTACTGGTTAACGTTTTGTGCATGCAACCGGTTAAATTTTGTAAGCAAAAGTTAGTGTGAGATGGCTTTTTATTGAAAGCAGAGCAAGTAATTAATTTGCTCATAACAAAAGAAAATCTGAAGCATTTTAAAGGCAGGAACAATGCGTTTAGATAAAGATGAAAGTGTCTTGCTACTAATGAGATTTGTGCTTTAAAATATGGGTATTTTCTTCTTTTTTTTTTTTCTCAGCTTTTTCCTGGCCGTCAGCCTGTGGTAAAGTTGTTAGAGACCTTGCAAGAGTGGCTGGTGAGCCTTCCATTAGACAAAATCCCTTATGATGCTATCCTAGATCTGGTCAACAACAAAATGCGGGTAAGCTGTTGCTAGTATCCAGCATAAAATACAGCATTAGTAAAGGATAAGATTCTGTATAAATCTAAGACATCGCTTACTGATGGTCCCTCGGTCATAATGGAGTTATAAGAAGGTTAAAATGAAAATAAAGTGAAATCATTACCAGAAAAAAAATCCACATGAAGGAATTGAAATGAGAGAATTGAAATACAGAATCCTGTCTCAGTTTTATAATGAGCAGGCAGTCGCTAACATATACATATTCCCTAATGTCAGCTTCAAATGATGCAAGATTCCCAGCGGATATTTTTGAGTTGCCTTTGCTTGCTATGCCTGCTATCAGCAGGACTCTCTTGAAGGTCAGAGTTTAAGTGATGGGAAATTTACCCACTGAAATGGGCGTTATTCCTGAAGAGTTTCCCCAAATACTCTTTAATTTCCTGGCACAGTAAAGGCCTTGCTGGGAATCCCATCTCACTTTGGTAATGCAAAGCCCTGTGATAGGGTCATCTTTGTACAGAAGTTAATGTGAGTCTTTCTTCCCATGAAATGGGATTGCTATCTGGAATTTGGAAACCTCCTGTGTGTTTTAGGAAGCAGAGAGAGAAGTCTCAGAAACTAAAATCTTGCACTGGATTTTAGGTATAATGAATAAGTAGTGGTTTTGTTTTAAGAAGAAATAATACTGAATTCTACATCTTAGCCTGTTAAGACTTTACCACTGTAAGTCATGTAGATCTTGCTGAGTAATACGGAATTTTTAACATGCCCGGGGAAACTGTAGCTCTTAGTTTACAGTAGTATTTGTGTGTGTTGTGTTTGTACTGTGCTTAAAAAAAACTTTACAAGTTAAGCTACTTAATGTATTCTGTCAGACTGATTAGACATTTGTGATGTGCATTTTAGTAGGTTTGACATCAGTAACTGTACATTGTGTGTCATGTAATATGTCTGCAAGAGGGATGAGTTTTATAATGGTGCATCAGAGTATCTCCGACTTAAGGATTGTTCTATGTTTAAAATTTGTTTGCCTTAAGCATGAATTCATTGGCAACAAGTGCAGAGAGGGTCATTTACTATTTGTTGTCCTTGGATCACCTCAATTTCAAGGTAGGATCAACTGTGGCTGCTGTTATGTTCAGTAGTGAATTTAGGTCCCAGAGCTGTGTGTATCTTAAATACTATTTTTTTTTTTTTTTTTTTTTTCCCCCCTCCCAGATTTCTGGGATATTTCTCACTAAGAAAGTTCAGTGGGTCGGATGTCAGGGCAGCAGACCAGAGCTGAGAGGTTACACCTGTTCCCTTTGGAAGCTGTTTCATATCCTAACTGTTCAAGCTGCGCTGCGACCAAAAGCTTTGATAAGTACAGGTAAGCAGCAGTTATGTGAGACACTTAAAGGACGAGACAAATATCTGCAGCAGTTCTGCTATGCAATGGAAAAAGTAACAGATTAGAGCAAATTTTTTTGTGTGTAAATACTCAACTAATTGGTGGAGGACGGTGGCTTTCGAGGCTTAGCTTTCAGGTTTGTACCAGCAGGGGTCAGAGCATAGCTTTACTGCAGCGGGAAGGCTTTGAAAGCAAGCCTGTCGATTTGTCCTTGCTTAGAAATGTGGTAAATGAAGTACGTGAGCAATAAAGCAGAAAAAGGAGAGAATTTCAAACAAAGAAATTTTTAACTACCTGAAAAGGGATGAAGATTGTTCAGGTTACCTGAGGTTGCACTGCTAATTTAATTTGAGAAGAATGAGATTTAACCATACAGTTTAGTAGCTATAAAAGAGGTACAACCATTAGCCAATCCTTCTGTAATGTTATTTCTTAAATACTGAATGTTATGACTGTTTGGGGTTTTTTTTCAGCTGAATGTACCTAGTGTCCATTAATCTGTGCAGTGATGTACTGCTTTGCAAGCACTCTGTAAAATTGCTTATTTTTAGACTTGCAGCATCTTGTGAAGCAGAGTGTTAATATTCTGGTGATGATTCCTATTTAAGAAATGTGCTGGAGACATAATCTATTTTCCTCACAGAATGGAAATAGAATTACTAATGCTAAAATACTGGCCTTTGTATGTTTTTATTCTTGCCAGGACAGCGCTTTGTTTGGTTATAGTTCCATTTAGTTTTCATTTAAACCTTTTTAATGTCTTTTCCAAGGAATATAAGAATGCTAGATGGAATGTTAGATCGCAAAACTCAGAAATTTGCAATTTGTCAGTTGCTGATTATATGTTTAAAAAAAAATTATTTTATTATTTCTAATTATGGATACATACATTTGTCCAGCATTACTTGCAATCGCGGTGAAAATCTCTCAATTCTTAATATTGAATCTCCTGCAGAATAGGGATTTTTTTGGGTAGCTGATCATCCTGTTGTTGATTTCTGTTTCTCTCTTTGTTTTGTTTTGTCTTTTGTTTGTTACTCACGGGACAGTAGGGTTGAATCCCTTTAATTTAGTACTGTGCTCTGCCTGGTGAGTTTGGGGTTTTTTGTACTGGATGAGCTCTTCAACAGGATCATGCATAAGTTAAATTTCCTTTTTTGTCCCAATTGCCAAAAGTGTTCTCATTAAAAGTAAAAATGTTCTTAATATTTAACTGTACAAAATGTGCGCTAGATGGAATGTTAGATCACAAAACTCAGAAATTTGCAATTTGTCAGTTGCTGATTATGTTAAAAAAATAGCTATAAAAGAGGTACAACCATTAGCCAATCCTTCTGTAATGTTATTTCTTAAATACTGAATGTTATGACTGTTTGGGGTTTTTTTTCAGCTGAATGTACCTAGTGTCCATTAATCTGTGCAGTGATGTACTGCTTTGCAAGCACTCTGTAAAATTGCTTATTTTTAGACTTGCAGCATCTTGTGAAGCAGAGTGTTAATATTCTGGTGATGATTCCTATTTAAGAAATGTGCTGGAGACATAATCTATTTTCCTCACAGAATGGAAATAGAATTACTAATGCTAAAATACTGGCCTTTGTATGTTTTTATTCTTGCCAGGACAGCGCTTTGTTTGGTTATAGTTCCATTTAGTTTTCATTTAAACCTTTTTAATGTCTTTTCCAAGGAATATAAGAATGCTAGATGGAATGTTAGATCGCAAAACTCAGAAATTTGCAATTTGTCAGTTGCTGATTATATGTTTAAAAAAAAATTATTTTATTATTTCTAATTATGGATACATACATTTGTCCAGCATTACTTGCAATCGCGGTGAAAATCTCTCAATTCTTAATATTGAATCTCCTGCAGAATAGGGATTTTTTTGGGTAGCTGATCATCCTGTTGTTGATTTCTGTTTCTCTCTTTGTTTTGTTTTGTCTTTTGTTTGTTACTCACGGGACAGTAGGGTTGAATCCCTTTAATTTAGTACTGTGCTCTGCCTGGTGAGTTTGGGGTTTTTTGTACTGGATGAGCTCTTCAACAGGATCATGCATAAGTTAAATTTCCTTTTTTGTCCCAATTGCCAAAAGTGTTCTCATTAAAAGTAAAAATGTTCTTAATATTTAACTGTACAAAATGGCATCTTAAATTGCTCTCATGTTTCAAGCATGAGCTGTAGTCAGTCTGAAGTTAAAAATACGTTGTAGAACCTGAAAACTCTTTGGCACACTTAACCATCAATTTAAATCGGGACAGATATGTGATGATCACTTCTTATGGTGAAAGAATTGGGTCAGTCTGAGACTGTCGGATTATGTCTTGGGAGGTTTTCCTCTCCTTATTGCTTGTTTAAATCCCATCTACTAAAAAGCATGATGTACTCCCTAATCCTTCCCACCACAGGTAGGGTTTTATGGTTCTTGTCCACTTTAAAGATTAGGGTTACCCTGAATTGCAGTAGTTTGGGAGGAAAGAGAAAAGGAGGATTACACGATGATACATGGCAGATGTTAACAGAAGATTCATCTCTGGGCTGATAAAAGAAAAACAAACAAAATGAGCCATTTTGCAATTGTTTGTTTTCTTTTTACAGCAGCTGTGTTTTTCTTGATAGTTTCCTCTACTTGCAGAGTCTGGCAGTCAGTGCGGACTTGCTGTGGCTTTCTTGATACAATGTTTTTATTGGTTTATATTTGACACCTTTTAATGTTGAACAGTGTAATTTGAACCTGCGGTGGGGTCAGCCTAAGGGAATCCAAAGGAACTCTGAACAGAACTGCTCACATCCGAGGATGTATAAAATTATTGTAGAAATCTAGTCCTGAGCACGCTTAATTATATGAAATGTGGTTTTAGGAACTAGGAACTATTGGTGTGAATAAGACAGGCTTGTGGATTTTATAAAAAAAAATTATCTGGATTCTTTTTAATCTGTTGCTGAATTTGAAAGACCTCCCCACAAAATGAAATTTCAAGAGCGTAACTTTACGCAGGAGAACAGATATAATTGAATTTGTGTATGAATCTCTGTTCCTCCATAAAGAGGTTATTTGCTAGTAGTTACTTTTGTTGTGTTTGTTGTTGTTTTTTTCTAAATATATATTTTAGTATACATGATAAAACTGTTTTGCCTGAAATTCGTTTCAACTTTCCAGAATTATTTTTCAGCCTTTCTTTTAATACTGTAATTTAATCTGCTTTAATCTCATAGCTTTTATTTATACATGCCTATTCAATCACAGATATTGAATGTCTGAGTAGAGATTGTTTGCTTTTTATGATTTCTTTTTGGCTTTAAAGACTTTTTTTTTTTGCTGCCATGTTTAAGAATATAATGTTGTTGTTCTAAATAAAGGTGTTTGTGACAGTCTTCATGCATTTCTTATACACATAACAGGTAAGTACTCATAGTTTTGAATAGGTTTTGTTGAGGATTTTTTTTTTCCCAAAACCAATGCATGTAGGGAGGGCATATGTGCTACCAAACTGTTTGTTATTCACTACCAGAATAGGACAGTGAGCAAAGCACCGTAACCCTTTCTACAGAACCTACAAAACCTGCATTGTAAATTACTCGTGGTAGAGGTGTTCAACTGCGGGAGTCGGTAATTTGATCAATCTGCATCATAAAATGTGTTTTGTTTGACAAGTGTATGCTCGTGGTAACGTATAGTACATTTGTAAATACATTCTGGCATAATTTACTAGGTCAATTAAGCATGAATCAGAAGATCTGTGAGACAGAGATGAAACCATTAGGATTTCAACGAATTATGTCAGGTTTTCAAGCCACTTATAGATGTAGGGACTACCTGCTGTCACAATAAAGGCCTAGGACAAAGTTCTCAATCTGTAAAGACCTTAGTTTACTTCTGAATAAAATAATGATTCTTTTGCATTATCTTTAGTGTAAAAATGTAAATGTTACAGAAAGAATAATGTGTTTGTATTTATTCTAGGAGGAATTCCTGGGTTACTTTTGAAAGTTCAAATGTGGCTAAGTAGCTATTACGTTATGCATTCACTTTTGCATTATCTTTAGTGTAAAAATGTAAATGTTACAGAAAGAATAATGTGTTTGTATTTATTCTAGGAGGAATTCCTGGGTTACTTTTGAAAGTTCAAATGTGGCTAAGTAGCTATTACGTGTATGCATTCAGTGCCTGCCAAGAAATCTGTGGAATTAATAACTGTAGTGAGATTCTGGTATTTTGTAATACCTCAGAGTTATGGAGTAACAAACGGGTATCACAGGCACCTTGTGAAATACTTAATCAGAGGGTTTTTGACTCTTGGTTTTTCAGTAGCAAGGTCACCATAACTTTAGTGCCTGAGCATAAATGTAATGGTGAATGCATAACATAAATATTCATTTAGTGATTGGGCAAGATATAGGAGAAAGTCTCTACTTCTAGAAGAATTATGTGAAGTCTAGACAGCGTGGACTTCGCATGTTTTAACAATTTCAAAATTTATCCTGATAATGGGCTGCTGAAAAAAAAAATTAATGTCTGATTTTCATTCAGTTCCCCCCTCAAATTGCAAGATATTCTTTGAAAGGAGAAATTTCACTGTGAAGAACACTTGACCTTTAACTCTTATTTTAATGTGTTGTTCAGGGTAACTTTGAACACAGTTGTATAGACTAAATGTGTTAGTATGTATTGTTATAAATAGCTACTTTGCATTTTTAATAACACTATCACTCACCTAGCATTTTTTGAACCTTAGTGTGTTTGAAATAATTCCCTTGTACTTGTGTCTGATATCCAAGACAACCTTTCAAAACAGCATGTTTTGAAACATACTGTTTGAGATCACTTGAAACTCTTCGTTATTTATTGCCAAATAATTTGGTTTCTAAATGTCTCACCTCAACTACTTAGTGACAATATTATATATGTATTTTGTTGGGGAGGATATTTCTTCTAAAAACTGTGTGAAGCTTTTAATCCCTCTAGTATCTTTGTGACTTACTGAGGTATAGGTTCTGTACGATGGCACATGCGCTATGGATATCTTTAAATTATAAAAGTGGCTAGTTTCTTATCTCTAAAGTGGAGGTGTAAATTTGCATGGAACAAGAAGGCAGCAGCATTTCCTTTCCTTTTCTCACGGTTCGCTTTTATGTACATTAAAGTGCCTATGTTGGAGCTACGTTTGTCCAGATGGTGCTAAATACATCTATCATCTGTCTTCCTAGGTCTTGAAGACAGTCCCCAAACAGTACTTCAGATCATGCGGAGATACATTCACCACTTTTTTGGATGCAGGGCTTGTGCTCAGCATTTTGAAGAAATGGCTAAAGAGTCCATGGATTCCGTTAAAACCTTAGACGAGGCTGTTCTCTGGCTCTGGGAGAAACACAACATAGTGAATAACAGGCTCGCAGGTACGGAAGACCTTGCTTAGGAAAACCCACCAAAGGTAGCTGTGTCTGAAAGACAAGGCTGTGGCATTTTATACAATGATGTGGTTTGTATTTGAACAGAGAGATATGCAGATTAGGCTCCGTAATGAATTTAGAAGCAACAGTAATGGTTGTTCCAGCTTGACGTTCCTTTATTAAATACTGACTTCAAAAGGTCGCAGGTACGGAAGACCTTGCTTAGGAAAACCCACCAAAGGTAGCTGTGTCTGAAAGACAAGGCTGTGGCATTTTATACAATGATGTGGTTTGTATTTGAACAGAGAGATATGCAGATTAGGCTCCGTAATGAATTTAGAAGCAACAGTAATGGTTGTTCCAGCTTGATGTTCCTTTATTAAATACTGACTTCAAAAGACAAACTCCACATTTACGTTGGTGTACAAGGGGTACTTGTGTATAGAGCAAAACCTAGAGCATCCCAATCAACTGTAACTCTAAAGACCCAACACACTAACCTTTGCGTGAGTGAGAAATGCACACTCGAGATACACTGTCCTCCAGGAACATAGTTATCTGTTATGATATATAGTGAAAACACATCATCATTTTCAAAGATACCGTTTGTTCTGAGATTTCACCTGTTGCTTGATGAGAGGATCTTTCTGCAGCACAAATCAAAGCCTTTTCAAAAAGGAGCAATACAGTTCAGCTACTTATCAGTGGATAAAAAATAATTAAATTTCTTTCTGTAACAGTTTAAATAGATGTTAAAACCTGTCTTCATTTTGTTCTGGAGAGATGCTGTATAGAAAATGATGATAATTGAATGGGAGACTTTCTCAGGATAAAAGAGCCTAAACTATTAGCAGATCAGCAACTGAATAAAATAAAATTACTGTATGAAGAAAATCTGTTCCCCTGCTAGATTGCTGTTTTCAGTTAGACTAAAAGTACCGTTAAAATACTGGTTGTATTTAATCCGTTCTGTTATGGGGATATCAAGTAACTAAAGCACTAAAGAAAATTGGTTTCTCTTTCCACTTAATCCCTGTCTGCTGTTACGGATCTGTGTAATGTAGCATTAGTTACAATTTAAATATGCTATACTGTGTTTATGTTATGGTTATTCTGAATTCCCAAGATTTATGAAGTATTAAATACTGTTGTGAGCATAAACAGTTTGTCTCCTTTCTCCAAGGAGAAAAAAGTAAATGATGAGTTATTAAATAAAAACATCCCCTAATGTTTGTTACTGTTGCCAGGTTGCACACAGGAAAAAAAGTCGTCTTGTTAACTTGAAGTTGCTAAGTAGTGGAGCAATATACTTATTTAGAACATTAAGTTATTGGAAAAACTCGCATGGATATTGATTTAGATGATGCAACAGCCGGCTAAAATACCCTTTGAGTAAGAAGTATAAACATACTGGAATAAATAATAATATTAAATTATGCTTTTTAAGTTTACTAAAATTTCTCTTTGGGACAGTGACTTATTTTAATTCCTAAAAGCTGCATCTGTATTTCTGGTAATATATATAGCTTTCAGTGAGAAATAATGTTTGACTGGTCAATGAAAACACCTTGGCGCAGCCTTCAAGTGTGGTCATGAGATCGTTGTATATGGCTTTGCCCTATTTAATTCTTTCCTGTTGCTTTAGAATGTACAGAATTTATAGCGTTCTTCTTTTTGGCAGGAAAACATGAAGTACGGCAGGTTTTCTGTTTGTAATCTTACCATAAGATGTTTTGTTTCTACTTTCGCTACTGAAACAAATTGATTACTGAGTGATCTTTATTTAAAGATACCTGAAATGCAAACTTGCTCTCTTACTTCTAAATATCAAGGAGACAAATATTTTTAAGCATTCTCTGAATCCCTAAACAAGATTTTGCTCAAAATCATGGGGAAGTTTCCTGCCTTTAAAAAGGATTAAAATAATAACAAAATAAGAATCTATTTATTTCTGAAATATTTTAAGCATTAGTGTACTATTAACAATCAGATAAATAAATTACCTTTTTTACCAGGTAGAGATTTTTGTTCTAAAAATGATCTCCATCCACATTTTAAAATGTTATTTTTTTTAGAGCAAAGTGCAACACTAACTACAGCGTTCAGCTCTTTGCCATCAAGGCAGAAAGGTGGCCAGAGCTATGAGCAACTGAAATGTTAAAATTGGATCTAGTTCAAGACAGCGTTATATGTTTAAATGCTAAAAAGCAAGCTGAGAAATACATCTTCAATATGATAATGGTTTTTAAAGTGCTGAAAATAGTTCGCTACAGTAATAATGCAAGCTATGAAAAAGCAAGCTTAGGATGGAATGGTTCACGATATAGAAACATGAAAATATCTGCAAGTCTTTGGCCTTGAAACTGCTTGCTGCAAACCAGGCTTCAGGATTAAAGAGTATTGAGTGCAAAAGAGCAGTTTGTTTTGAACCATAATTCAAGTTTTAACCCCTGAAAGCCCCAGATGGTGGTGTTTTCACGCCTTCTAAAAACATAGCAGTTGTAGTATCTCATTCTATTAGAATTTGAACACTACAGCTTTTACCGAGACGAAAGGAAAATAATTATGATTGAGTGTTTGTATTTTGAAGGAAGATGCAATACTTTGGAACATAATTGATGCATCCATAAGGAAACTTAGGAATTTCCAAATTTATTCATGATCGTCTTCAGTTTAATACAAACGTTATTGTGCTGTGGGCTTTTTTTTGCCAACCTCGCTATTCATAAGTGGAAAATACTCTCTGTGGTTTCCAGTGAAGTGTCGGATGGTTCAGCTTTCCTTTTGAAGGAAGATGCAATACTTTGGAACATAATTGATGCATCCATAAGGAAACTTAGGAATTTCCAAATTTATTCATGATCGTCTTCAGTTTAATACAAACGTTATTGTGCTGTGGGCTTTTTTTTGCCAACCTCGCTATTCATAAGTGGAAAATACTCTCTGTGGTTTCCAGTGAAGTGTCGGATGGTTCAGCTTTCCTAGCATTCACTTCAGTTTGTTTTGAACCATAATTCAAGTTTTAACCCCTGAAAGCCCCAGATGGTGGTGTTTTCACGCCTTCTAAAAACATAGCAGTTGTAGTATCTCATTCTATTAGAATTTGAACACTACAGCTTTTACCGAGACGAAAGGAAAATAATTATGATTGAGTGTTTGTATTTTGAAGGAAGATGCAATACTTTGGAACATAATTGATGCATCCATAAGGAAACTTAGGAATTTCCAAATTTATTCATGATCGTCTTCAGTTTAATACAAACGTTATTGTGCTGTGGGCTTTTTTTTGCCAACCTCGCTATTCATAAGTGGAAAATACTCTCTGTGGTTTCCAGTGAAGTGTCGGATGGTTCAGCTTTCCTAGTTCATTCACTTCTGATATTTTTTTTTCTCCTCCCAATTAGGTGATTTGACTGAAGATCCAAAATTTCCCAAAGTTCAGTGGCCACCTCCAGACATTTGTCCTGCATGTCATGAAGAAATTAAAGGATTACACAGCTGGAATGAAGCCCAAGTTCTACAGTTCATGAAGGATCACTATAACAGTGAAAATATTCTATATAAATACGCTGAAAGCCAGACTGACTCCAGTGAAACTGAGCAGGGAGATACAAGGGAGGTGAAAGACAAAAGCCTACTGAAGAAACCAAGTGGAAACAGAGAAAATAAGAGCCAGGATAAAGAAAACATACTAGATTCAGAATCTAAGGCGTTAGATAAGCTCATAGCGAATCATGGACCTGTCAAAGGTAGCGGTAAAAGCGCAGTTGGATCAGCTAACCTTAAAGAGACGAAGCAGGCCGTGTCTTTCTTGGGGATTGGATTTTCAAACATAGACATGAGTCTGTGTGTCATACTGTATGTCGCCTCATCCTTATTTTTAATGATAATGTACTTTTTTTTCCGAATGAGATCTAAACGGTGGAAGGTGAAGTATTATCGGTCATCTGTATAGAAGTTTAAATCAGAAACAAAGTTTTCATTGTATGTGGCTGTTCAGTACCAGATACAGCTTTAATATTTATGATCAGGGATTTTATATACAGTATTCCTTGTCTAAAACCCCTTTCTTCCCAAGTCATTTCACAAGTGTTCTTGCTTAATATACGGAGCTCGCTGTAAGAACTCTAATCTTTAACTGAGGCACATAGTGCTATCATAAAATGTCCACTGAAGTAAGCATTGCATTTTTTCAGTTAAGATTTTTCCATGACTTACCACCTACATCCTTTACTCATTTTCAGAGTAAACATGACATTATGCAATCAACTGTGCCTGGGTTTAGAAGGAAATTGGATATTGTTTTGTGTACTTCAAGGCAGTTTTTTTTTAATTTATCCAGAGCTGATTTTACCTACCAGAGTCCTGAACAGTTATGCTGTTACCTTGGCCGCTTCATTTGGAGAACCAAGAATTCTGATTTTTTTTCAGGAAACAAGAGTTCTATTCTGATTAAATTGATTCTAAACCTATGTGACTTTCTTAAATGTTATTTACATTGCATATTTGAAGTAGAAAGCATTAAGTGTTCAAATAAGTCTTCCATTCTCCCGTGTGTTCCAGCCAAGGATGTGTATGTCTCTGCTAGGATGAGAGTTTTGGGGCAGTTTGTATCTCAATAAGCAGCCTGATTCTGATTGCTAATGCTGTCGTCTATTTTAATGGAGTTCAGATGTAAGCAAGGACAGACTCGGACCCGGTGCTTTACTCGCTCCTCTATTGGATGTGTTGATGGAGCATTAGATAACTCGCCTCACTCATTTATGGAACAGAAAAGTAGCTGAGTAATTACTGTCTTATCCAGATGGAAGCCAATTCTGATGAACCCCAGTAAAGGGAAACAGTGTTTTTAGTGAAGGACCGTGGGATTTGCATCATCATGCCAGAACAAATTTACAGACCTGGAAATACTAAGTTTCTTACGATGTTGGGTAACTCTGTCACAATATAATAATTTTTCTTCTTGTAAGGTGGGGTAAACACTTTGCTTGGTATTTCCAGTTCTGAGCTCGCAGAGAGTATCACCTGCTAGCTGTAAAGTCGTCTGTACAGGACTTAAAAGAACAGCCCATTTCCCTTGCCCTTCTGCTGGAGTGCTCCTCCGTTTGGGTCAACAAGGGTTTAACTAACAGTTAAGTCCGAGAGCTGCTCCCTTCTGGGATGTGGCAGCGATTGGGAATATGGCAGTTGCCTTTGCAGGTCTGTCTGGGGTCCTGGCTGGCAGCAATTAGAAGAAACCATGAAAACAGTTATAAAATTACCATTCGGAATAGGAGTTCCTTGCTGATCCTAGCTGTGGGGGATAATTCACGTCCTGGATAGTGAAGTTTATAATCCTATCCAATGTAATTGAGCATGTTCTAGTTATCCATTACCTAATCTTTAGTTAATCCTAATAGGTTTTGGCCTCAATGTTTTCTTGTGGCGGTGAGTTCTACAGATTAATTATGTTATATAAAAAGGCTTTTCCTTTCAATTCTACATTTGCAACTTTTAATTTAATTGAATGTTCGCTAGCTCTTCTGTTACGCGAGAAGGAATGAATAGTCCCTGGCCAATTCATTGTACTTACGCTGTTAGTGTGTCCTCCTCTTATTTCCATCATAAGCCCTAGCATAAAAAGTTTAAAGCCTAGCAACAAGAATGGTCTAAAAGCACAAACACTCAACAGGGGTATTTTTTTCCTCAATCAAATCTTGTTTGTTCACAAAATCAAACATTTCTGACGCGAGTTTCTGCAGCTTCCAATTGGAATAACAAAATTAAGCTTCAAAGATTTACTGTCCCTTGTTCCTTAAGTTTATCAAAATAACATACACATAAAGTAAACCTTCTGTGGCTATTGTAAACATCTGTCAGAGGAAAAAATCTCCATTCACATGGCGCTGCTAGTCTGAAGCACATGAAGAGGCGCGTTACCCGGGGTTTTCTCAGGCCATCTTCACCGTTTGTTGTCTGCACCCGATGGCTCTTGCTCCAACGTGAGAAACTCGACGCCGTGCTCTCTCCGTGAAGCTGGAGGCCAGCTCCTGCCTCCTGCCACCCGCCGCCTCCCCGGAGCCGAGCGCCGCTGGGAGCACCTGCGGACAGCTGCTTCTGCCCGTGGTCTAACATGGAAACTTCTCTCTTTAATTTAATCGCTAAGTCTGCGACATTGAGTCAGTCTGTGCTTTTTAAGGACCCTCGCTGTTCAGGAGTGCTGGCACAAGGAGCCATCGTGGGTCTCTCTTTTCTTTAGCAACTTGTAAGAGTCCCTATAATTATAGTACCTGGGCTTGAACATTAAAACAACTCGTAAGTAACTAGAAAGAGAGTGAACCAGCAGCGGAAGGTGGCCCAGGCTGGCTCGTCGGTGCCGCTTGCTTTGTGCCGGAATCCAGCGAGAGGTCCCAGGAGGAGGTTAGTTAAGAGGAAGGCCCAGGGTTTCCAAATTTAGTTTTGAAAATCGGGCAACTTTTAAGTGACCTAATCTGGGGAGATGCGGATATCAGCCACGAAGCAAGGACACTTAGCTTCTCAAAAAAACCCCACCCAGACACCAAAAAACCAAAACGGCAGCATAGCGAGTACTGGATCCGAAAGACGTGACCGGTTTCTGTGGGACTATTGAATTTCCTGCCGTCGGTTTTGTCGCACATTTTGAAGTTGAAAATGGGTCATTACTGCTGCTGTTTAGAACTCTGCCGAATATATAGACCTGCGTTTGTTATCTTTGACTCATTCTGCTTATTTTCATCTGCATATGAAAACAAAAGGCTGTGAAGGTTTGTAGGGATGATTTTGCCATTAAAACAGCAGCACATGTGGTTTTGGAATAAGGTTTGGGTTTGGTTTTGCTACACACCGTTAGCTGCCACGTCGCTGTGACCCTGCTGGAAAAAAAAAAAAAACCCCCCCGCCACTCAAACTTCCACTGGGTGGGTTTTTTTGTTTCTTAAGAGTGTAAAAGCATGAAATTAGGGTGTTGGTTATCCGCGTTGGTGCTCTAACTCTGTTGCCAGCTCACTGGCTAAGGCTTTCACTTTAATTGCTAGTAGTGAACTCACCCGGAAAAGTTTTCTTGACTTTGAATTCGGTTGTGTAAATCTTGGTTTACTTATTTTCTGTCTTTATAATGCCAAATTATGTCCTTTTATGTACTCTGTAAAGATATATTATGTCTGCTGGGGAGTGTGTGATGCTGCTTTGCCGTGGTGCATTGTCGGTGGGTGAGTTACAAGAAAGTGTTTCCTTTTTAGAAATTGCCTCAAACCACCATCCCCTCAGTCCTGGGTTTTATTTGTGTTTCGTGTTGTACCACGGAAGTTTCTGCAATGCCACTTTCATTTGTGGACTGGTGGCAGTCATTTCCGAGAAGGATTTCTTGGCCCTCTGTAACTCCTGGAGCCGCCTTTGCTCTTCAGATCTTTTTAACGAGGAAATATTAAACCTGCATAGAAAATAAAAGTACTGTGGAATGTGCCAGGAGAGAGAGAAAAGCTGCAAGCGCTGAAGAAACCTAATGAAGTTATTCCTGAGAACTCTTAATTTTTAATTGCCAGCAGTGTATCCATCCTGCTGTTCCTGCTCAGAACTGGATGGGAACTGCCATCTTAACTAAAGGTCCAGGGTGTATTGTCTAGGTCTGTGCATTGCATACGAGGTGTTGAAAATAGTGAATGTACCATTTCAGTAATTTAAATGTTTTATTTATTTTAATTGAGTAACTTGGCATTCTCAAGTCTATTCTGTTTTGGTTTGTTTGGTTTTTTACTCAGTCTCATACCTCTCTAGGAAGGAAAAGTGACCGTTTTGTACTAAATTGTAAAGAAATGTGCTTGTTTAAAATAAATTGCAAACATTTGGGCAGAGTGGTGCGTTTTGGCTTTTTACTTGTATTTTCAAGTTCTTTTTAGCTAAACTGTATTGCAAGGATAGCTTGTATACGTGTCCATTTCAAACCATATTGGTCACTTTGAAAAGTACCAGGAACAGGTAAACTTCTACTCCGTTTCTTTCACTGTTACCCTGTAACTTTACAAAATATCAGTGAACGTTTGCAGGAGTGGTGGAAAAAGTGTCAGTTTCTGACCAATTATTTGCACATTACACACACACACAGATCTTCCTTTCCCTTAAACCTGAACATCTCCTCTTCGGCCGGGATGGTGCTAACCTCCACTGGGTGCTTCTGAATCTTTCTGCAGCTTCTGCTGCCATCGGCAGTGCCACTGAGGAGGTGGGGTGGGTGACTCGTTAAAAATACTGATTTATCTACCTGCAGAAGTACTCCAAGATATTTTTAGAAATCGGTAAGATTTCTAAACCTGTAGATGAGGTTCTCGGAAGTTTGGCACTGCAACCCACGTCTCCAGGGAAATGTGCGTTTCCTTACTGGCCTGTGACCTTGCCTGGAAAACAGCAATGTTCCCCTGGGGAACCGAACGTATGGGCTCGTCGCCTGAACGTCCCGAGGGCAAACGCAGACGTTGTCCCTGCTGGGGCCGGGTTGGGAGCGCCCCGTCCTTACCACCCAAAGTTAACACGGCTGCTGCCTCGTTTTAAAGAGGCGCTAAGGGTTGTCCTGGGAACTTGCTGCGTGATCTGATGCTCTGTTGTCAGGGTGGGGGGGACAAGGGCTGTCGTACACAAACTGGCACAAGTTCCCTGGAAGGAAGGAAGGACAGTGCAGCCTTTGGGTCTGTCCACAGGAGGGAACGGGGAGAGGAATATGTTTAAGCCCAGACTTCTCAGGGGCTGCTAAGTGATCTTCTGAACCCGGGGAAGAGGGAGAAAAACAGGAATAAAGACATGGTTGGGGGGGGGGCGGTTTAATGGTGACAGAATCACAATGAGGAAGACTACAGGCAGGGTCTGATGCCTGCTACAACCCGAGCAGGAGGGCACAAGAGCGAGCGTAGTGCAGAGATCATCCGAAGGGGCTTTTGTGGAAACCTGCCGAGATGGTGCCACAGCGTGAGCGACTCGTGGGGCTGAAAACATGAGGCTGCGCAGGGGTGGCACGTGCCGTTGGTGGTCCTGAGCGGGACATCGGCCACTGCCCTCCGCCCTGCACAGCCACAGCTGCCAGGACCCTGCCCCGTGCCTCGTGCGCTGGGGAACAGCCACCACCACACACGCACTTTCTTAAACTGCTTCCTTAGAGGATCAGACTAAAAATCCACTTATAAAACCGAGCTTAAAAGAGTCCGTGTGAGTCATCATCTGCCCCCCCCAGAAGCTGTTCATGGCCCTGGGGAGGGTCAAGGGGCCCCAGCGCAGCCAGTGCTGGCGGTACCCAGCAGGACTTGCCGTGGTACCCAGGATTACTCCAGCACGGTACTAGTGATGCTCCACCAGTGCTCTACCCGTACCCCAGCTGTACTCCAGCCTGGCACTTCTAGGTACTTTAGTTGGGGAATCCCAGATTCTGGTCCCCAAAATGTCTCCCTGCATTATTTTCCAACCCTACGGGTCTGAGCCGTCCCCCAGGCTGGGACCTGTCCCCCGGCCAGGTGAACCATCTGAGGGGACAGTCCTGACCCAACCGTCAGCCCCTGCAGCCCTGCACCGTGCAGGACCTGGAGCAGGCAGGAGGGCAGCCTGGTGCCCAGGGGTGCTCGCTAGCGGTGCGGGGCCAATGCGGGTGCCACGAGGTTGGGGCCCTCGGGGGCTCGGCACTGGGCCCACTCCCCGGCTGCCCCCACGGGCGGGCGAAAGTCCCCGTGCTGCCGTCCGGCAGGAACATATGTGTGTTTGGAGGCTCCCGCCCCTAAGCTGCTTTTATTAATTTGTAATCCCCTGCGAGCAGGAGGTAAAGGGATTCGGGGGATTAACGGGCTCACAGTAACAACCACAATTATCAGCTCCGGCTGCCTGGGGCAAGCGGTGCACACACGCACGGGGCTGTCCACCCTGGCGCAGACACACACAAGCACACAGACACGTGCCCACACCCCCCTGCACACGCACCAACGCCTCTGCACACGCAGACACAGAAGCACCCATGGAATAGAGCACAAGCACACAGGTACGGACACAGGCTCACCTGTGTGCACGCGTGCACTCACAGAAACCTGCACGCCCCTACATGCACACCCATGTGGATACGCAGGCTGGCACACACCTCCCTTGCACGCACAAGCGCACACACACAAACCGTGTACGAACAAGCGCACACCCATGCACGCACACCCAGCACACGCAGCCCCGCGCGTGCACGCCCCTGCACCCCTATGTGCACACACGTGCTCCTGCACGCACACCCACACGCACCCGCGTGCACATGCAAATACCCACATGGACACACACACGTCCATGTCCCGCCCCGCCCT
>NW_008795382.1:2190962-2191568 GCF_000699145.1 Aptenodytes forsteri | reverse complement strand
TGCCGTGTGCCGTGTTACCGTGCCGGTCCGGTGCCGGTACCGGAGCCCTCCCCGGGCAGCCCGGGGCCGGGGCCGCTGCCTCTAGCGCTGCCGTTATTGGGGTTATCTGTTTGGACGCGTGAATTGTTGAGGACGCGATTGATACCTCTAACGATATCATCTCCACCTCTACCCCTACGCGCAGCCATACATCTCTATATATCCATAGATAGTTATCGTTACATATAGATACTCTTATGTCTGCATCTATCTATATCTATACAGCCGTGTCTATATATCTCTCCGTCTGTATCTATACCGGTATCTCTATATTTATCTACCTCTATATCCACATTTTTACCTACCTATCTATATCTACGCCTATATACCGAGATCTATATATTTATGTCTATATATCTGTACATTTTCGTTCTCTGTCTACTGTATCTGTTTATTTTTATATCTCTCTATATCTGTATCCTTATATCATCTCTTTCCGTATCATCTCTGTCGGTATGTGCAGGGCGACAGGACAAGCCTACCGCGTTTTTATTTTCAGTGCAATTCTCGTAATTTTTGGTAGTTTTCTTCCCCACCCCGGCCGGGCTACCCCGCCGTTATTTGCAG
>NW_008795382.1:2190371-2190659 GCF_000699145.1 Aptenodytes forsteri | reverse complement strand
AGCGGCCGCCGCTTGTCCCCCCCCCGCTCAGGCGCTTCGGGACGAAGTGTGCCGCCTGCCAGCAGGGCATCCCCCCGACCCAGGTGGTGCGCCGGGCCCAGGACTTCGTTTACCATGCTTCGTGCTTCGCCTGCATCGTCTGCAAACGGCAGCTGGCCACCGGCGACGAGTTCTGGAGGACAGCAGGCTGGTCTGCAAGGCAGACTACGAGACGGCCAAGCAGAGGGTACCCCTTTGCGCCGTCCCTCCCACCCCCCGAGGGCAAGAGGGAGACGGCCCGGGGCCCCC
>NW_008795382.1:2189230-2189999 GCF_000699145.1 Aptenodytes forsteri | reverse complement strand
AGGGAGACGGCCCGGGGCCCTCCTGCCCTCCGGGACACTCTCGTGCACCGGGCGGGAGGGGTGCCGGGAGCGTCTGCCGTCAGGGGGTGGCTGGAGGGAGGACGGGGGTCCCACGTCCCCGGGGCCACCCCGTGGTAACTTCGCCTCTAACTCGCGCCGTGTCGGCAGAGGCTGAGTCCACGGCCAAGAGGCCCCGCACCACCATCACGGCCAAGCAGCTGGAGACCCTCAAAAACGCTTACAACAACTCGCCCAAACCGGCGCGGCACGTCCGGGAGCAGCTTTCCTCGGAGACGGGGCTGGACATGCGGGTGGTGCAGGTGAGACGGGGCGGCCCTCGCCCCCCGCCGGGTCTGCCCGGGCCGCGGGGCGGGAGGCGGCGAGGAAGGAGCCGGCCCCGCAGAGAGGGAGCTCCCCGGCGTGCCCTGCTTGCAGGTCTGGTTCCAGAACCGCAGGGCCAAGGAGAAGAGGCTGAAGAAGGACGCGGGGAGGCAGCGGTGGGGTCAGTACTTCAGGAACATGAAGCGGTCCCGGGGGACCTCCAAGTCCGACAAGGACAGCATCCAGGAGGAGGGGCCCGACAGCGACGCCGAGGTCTCCTTCACAGGTCGGTCCCCGGAGCCCCGTTCCCAGCCGGGGCTTTGCCGAGTGCGGCCTGTGCCCTCCCCGCAAGGCTGCTGTCCGTGTCTAGGCTGCTTTCACCCCCCACCCCCGGCGCTACGTTAATAATTTTCAGCCATAACATACCGAGCGAAAACAAGTGCCCGAG
>NW_008795382.1:2186088-2186387 GCF_000699145.1 Aptenodytes forsteri | reverse complement strand
GTGCAGGGTGCAGGTGAGACGGGGCGGCCCCCCCCCGCCGGGCCTGCCCGGGCCGCCGGGCCGGAGGCGGCCCGGCACGGCGGTCCCCGGAGCCCCGTTCCCAGCCGGGGCTTTGCCGAGTGCGGCCTGTGCCCTCCCCGCAAGGCTGCTGTCCGTGTCTAGGCTGCTTTCACCCCCCACCCCCGGCGCTACGTTAATAATTTTCAGCCATAACATACCGAGCGAAAACAAGTGCCCGAGGCGGGAGAGGTGCAGAGCTGCGGGATTTACCGCGGTGCGGCCCCGGCTGCCGCGTGCCG
>NW_008795382.1:2155641-2185940 GCF_000699145.1 Aptenodytes forsteri | reverse complement strand
GAGCGCTCCCCGCGCGGGCGCTGCGGCTGTTAGAGCCGCTGCTCATGTACAGCCTTTTCAAGGGACTCTTGGAAACGCAGAAACCGGAGGGTCCGGAATCGCTGAACGTTTCTATGGGGAAAAGTATGTAGAATTTTTTTTTCATCCGATTTAGGGGTGGTTTTATTTGCGTAGTTACTAGTTAGGACTCCCTTCCCGGTTCTGTGGGAGCTGTTACCTCCCCACTGTGCCGCAGAAGGGAGGCTGCTGCCTGTTAGGAGGTTTCCGCACCGGGGGGTCCCGTTTTTGGAGCAGAGATTTCTGTTGACAAACCCAGGGACATGCCTACACTAGCTCTTGTCCTGCGTAGCCTCATCCCGCACTCTCCAGACCCAGGGCATCTGCCGTAGGAGCAGGATACGGCCCTGTGCCGGGTTGGGGGGTGTGGGGTGTGGGTGCCTGCAGCGCTGCTCGGGGGCACATTCTGCACGGCCCCAACTCCAGCCCCGAGCTGCCCCAGGGCCAAATGGTCTCTGCCGACATGACCTGGTCTGTGCTACCGCAGTGCCCAAATGTGCCTCTGTGTGTGGTTTTTAGGAATCCAGGAGAGAAGCTGAAATGCAAAACTCTGTGTACATATTTACACAGACATATGTCTATAACGCGTGTATGTTTATACGCACAGGGCTTTGCATCTCAGCTTCTCTCCTGTGTTCCTAAAAACTGTTTGATTTTCAAGCCTGTTTGTACACACAGCGTCATTAAATATGAATATACTATAAATAATAACTAAAAAATGTGGAACAATTATTGATAGCTTGATGCCACAAACAGGTTTGTATCCTAGGCAACAGAGCAGCTCTTGCTGTCCATAAAGCCCCTAACGAATGCAAACAATTTTTACTGGTAACTTAAAAAATACTGCCCATTCTTCCGAAGTGTTTTTAAGTCGTACAGGTACATTTCATTAGCCTGTTCCTGAGCAGACAAATACTGCTGAGATTTATTTTTTTTTTCTGAGCAATGGAGAGCTTTTCTTGCATTCCGTGAGTCTTCAGGTAGCTCCTAAAAATGATATCAAAATTCAAGATAAACCTCAAAGCCAAATAGAAATGCAGAACAAAAGGTGGAAAGACATTGAAATAGCATTCCCCTTTAAAGGATTATTTTAAAATCACAGTCTTATATTTTACTATGTACTTTTCATGCATATTTTTAGAATCCAAAATGTTTTAGATGTTTGTACTTAGAAAAAATAATAATCCCGTGGCCTTCTATGAAGATCAGTCAACAAGGACGGGAATAATAAGGAATTACAAGTGTCAAGTGCGTGGCTGCTCAGCTCCCATCCATCTAATCTGTTTATACCCAGAGCTTGCAGGAGTTCCCGTGCGACCGCTGCCAGCCGTGACCGTTGCTCTCCCAGTAAAACCAGTCCATTTCCCTTTCAGATGAGCCCTCTATGTCTGAAATGAGCCATTCCAATGGGATTTACAGCAATCTCAACGAAGCGTCCCCTGCTCTGGGGAGACAGGCTGGGACCAACGGGAGCTTTGCGCTGGATCACAGCGGCATCCCAGCTCAGGACCAGTACCACGACCTGCGATCCAACAGCCCCTACGGGATACCCCAGTCACCGGCTTCCTTGCAAGCACTGCCAGGCCACCAGCCTTTAATCTCCAGCTTGGTTTACCCAGACAACGGCTTGGGCATCATGGGACAAAGCGGACAAGGGGTGCCCCAGTCCATGAGGGTCCTGGCCGGGAACGGACCCAGCTCCGACCTCTCCACCGGCAGCAGCGGGGGATACCCGGATTTCCCCGCCAGCCCGGCCTCTTGGCTGGATGAAGTCGACCACGCTCAATTTTGATACAGGGTCCACCACCGTGCAGTGGGAAGGGAAAGGACTCGGTGCTGTTAAACGTCATCTACTCTTGGAAATGAAGGAGGGACAAACTGTGACTGCTGAGCGGGGCAGGAAAGCGTGACGACACGGAGAGAGCGGACGGGGTTTCGGAGGGCGACCCAGCGGCGGGTTGGCAGAGGACGGTGGGCAAAGGCAGTCGCAGCGCAGTGATTAGCGTACGGAGCGTCCAAACGAAACTGGTTGTTGTGTCTTTACTAAACACCAAGACTTGTGCTTTACAGATTTGATATAAGGTATTTTGCTTTCTGTTGTCAGTGCATTCTCCAAAGCAAGGACTTGCTTCATCACCCATCCACACCGAAAGCTTTTTAAGAGAAAATAAAGTCCTCATCCACTGTAAAAGGTGTGGCAATGTCTATATTTCTATAGGAGAAATGTTAATAGTGAATCACTTCAGAAATCCATGGTAGAAAACTTCTCTGTTCTTCCAGCAGATTTTTTAAAAAGCGCACCGATGCGGTATGTTTTGTTTTATTTTGAATTTACATTAACTTTTCTAAAATGAAATGCTCTTTAATATGCCAATCATTTATCAACAACCCTTTTCCTTTGTAAAATGAAAATCATATGTTAATTCCGCTTCTCATCTTTTTAATTTGTAGATTGCTAGTTTTATTCTTCCATATAAGCATTAAACCGTGAATAGATGTATTTATTACCAAATAACTACACTTTTATCACGAGGTCAAGAGGTGATCTTTCTTGACCCAGGAACACTAGCGGCTCTGGGTTGTGAATCTTATGCTTTTCTTTCAAATTCCTTTGCAACAGTTTTACTGCAAAGTGTCTCAAACGTCACCCTGATGTCTTGTTGCCAAATACCTTCTCGGGGGGGTCTCTCAGCAGGAGGTCTCGGCTGGGTTTGTTCAAGCCGTTCTCCCGGCACCGCTGGGAGCGTGTCGGAGCGAGCACACGCTTTCCTGGTGACCCTTCTCTGTTTCAGGCATTTGTGTATTTACGCAGATATAGTGCGAGCTGATTGTGAGGAAAGGCAAGACAATATGTATATTGTTATCTGTAAAAATTATTGAATTAACTGTAGATTATGTGAATGTCCAGTGTCTTTTATTTATATTCTCGCTTTCTCTCTGATGATCAAATACTTCAAGATTACAAATAAATTTGTCAGCTAAACTTTAAATAGTCTTTTGCTAAATTCACATCAAAAGCATCCATACAGGTAAATACAATACCTGAAACTAAAAGGCAAAGCCCCCAAAACTCAATGCCATGATTCAACAAAGTGTTGAAATGCACTCTTCCCTTTAGCTACAGGAGCAACCCCACCGACGTAAGAATGCTTTGATAAACTGAAACAAAAAAATGACAGTTTTGGAGGCTGGCAATCCTCGGGAGATCCAAGCGATACTGCTCTATGCACGCACAGGCTTTGATCGCAGTCAAGCTATTTATGACGGGTCATGGTTATTTTTCAGCACTCATTGCAAAGGCAGAAATATGTAAAGCAGAAATCTGTGCTGATAAAGCGGTAGAAAACAGCAGAGTCTGATATTGTCTGTCGGTGGACAGAAAGTTGTGCACATGCAACACTAAAAGTCAGATACTGGAATATTTCGGAAGAGAAATCAGGAAGAAAAGAAAAAAAGCTCTAAGGAATTAAGCTTGACCAAACATACGCAGCCTGTGTTTGTGTACACACACCCGAGAGGCGCGTCCACACACGTATCGTCATATACAAATGTCTGTGGTCACGCTCCTCAAAGCAGAGTGAAGCACTTTGCTGAAGTCTCTGATTTAAGAATCAGATGGGAAACACTATTTAAGGCACATGGGCTTCGAGCCTCTCACTCCCCTGGGAAGTCGGGGAATATTTGTACCGGGTCTGCCGTGTATCAAGTATCTTTGAGAGTGTGTGAATTTGCAGCACGCTTCGGCAGGGAGGCAGCGCCGGGGTCGGGGGTGCGGCTGCCTCTGGACCCGGCCCCGCGGGCGATACTCTGGCACACGCCGTCCCGCGCTCTGCAGGGGACCCCACGGGAAGAGCTGTGCTGTCCCCGGGCGGCTGCCAGCGCCCCGGCACGGCGCGCGTGGCCCCGGGGACTCGCCAGATGTCAGGCGGCGGCGACACCTGGGAAGTCCAGGCTTTCGATCCTTACCTTTTCTAAAGGACACACCGCCACTGCTGGAACAGGGTGACGTGTCGTTGTCTCCGGCCCCTTGCTATAATCGCCCTCGCTGTTTCGCAGCTGCGGGGGGACGTGTGCTTGCCATAACACACGGCTGTCGCTCCCTGCTTTCCGGCCGCTCTGGCCTTCGCTTGGCGAGGGTGGGACACCGACGTCTCCGGAAGCGAGCAGGTATTGACAATACTTGCAGAAACATTTAGGTTTGCAAAATACTTGTTAGCCACCAGCGCTGCGTAAGCCTCTTTACAGCTTTTCCCCCTCCTGTTACACATGCATTGCACCTGCGGAGAAGAAACATGTCCGGGTTCTGCTCTCAGTGAGCTAACAGAAGCCTGCCCAAAGCCAAACGGGTACGTGCACACCGCCTTAGTGCTGCAACATTCGCTCAACAGAGAAACCCACTCTTTTTTTCAGGAGACCCGGTCCAAGAGCTACGGCAGGGAAGGGGGAAGCCCCACTGCGTGACACCATGGGGCTTTTGGTGTAAAAACACCACACCAGCTTGGACCTGGGGGTGATATGTGCAAATTTGCTCGTGTCTCTGCTCCTGGGGGATTTTTCAGATGGGTGAAGCTGTGCCTCCTGCAGCCAAGGCAGAAATTTGCCTCATTCGGGTCTGAGATCTCGGGTCTGAGCCCTCGAGTCTGAGCCCAGGGCTGGGCTCGGCAGCAAGAGTCTGCAGCTGCTTTTTCTTCCTTCTCCAGGACCGAGTGATAGAGACAACTGTTGCTGCTAGCCCGTAGGTAGATCGCAAGGACATTTCTTACTGAAATTTACGGAGTAATTGGAAAATTGTGGGATTTTAAAAAAGCAGATTACAGAACTTCACCCAAAGAGAAAACAAGAGTTCGTTTTCAAGAATTCTGTGATTTCTGCTCTCTTGCCCTGTGATCTAGAAACACCCTCACCAAATCTGGCTAAGTGTTTTGCATCAAAACATTTTGGCAGTTCAAGCATAAATAATATTTTCCTATAAAAGACTAAAAACAACTCTGAAAGACTCTTATTTCCTAAAAAAGAAAGAAAGAAATAAGAACAGAAAGACAGAAATGTAGTTGATTTTAGGATAATGCTGCTGTTATAAAACCACTGACTAGGAACTGTAGTAATTGAACACGTATTTTATAGATCTTTTTTTCATCGTTTCCCTCCCAGCAAATAACGGGCGCTGTTGTTCCTCTCACTCTGGGAATTCCCAGCGGATGGCTGAATTTAAGAAAGGAAGAAATGCAAATTTCCCCCTCTGCCTTTGTGCTTTGCTCTGAAAGGCAGAACGGGCTGAAAGTTGCCGGCGCTTGTGCTCGTCTGAACACGCAGAAGAGCTCCCCGAACGTCCTGATATAAAATTCAGGGATTGCATTTCAGCCTCTCCTTTCAGGGCTGAGGCTCAGGGATTCCATTAATATAAATGTTTTCTTCCCGTTAAAAAGAAAACCAATTTGAAAGAGGCAAATAAAACTAACACTATCCAATTGACTGACAGCTTGTAAAACCCGAACAGAATTAGGAAGAGGGGTTTCGCATTGCTCAATTTGCAGGTGAGCTTTACAGCCTCCGCTGATTCGCGTGAGTGCGTGACATGGGAGGCAGGAAATTTTTTGTGCTCTCAGTGAGGAAAACCTAACGTATGAATCTTTTTTTCCAAACAGCATATTCGTCTTTTAGAAGCAGTTGTGCCTAAACTTGCATTCCCTACAGATGCGGGGAATGATTAGATGTTGTGTCAAACAGTAGAAGTAACTTATTTTTTTTCTTATTCTGATTTCCTGTATGAGGCCACAGAAAGCAAACCCCTCAGGCTAGGAGGGATAGACACCACCTTACTGTTAAATATTTTCTGCAATTTCTGCGGGGGTGTTCAGCTCTGCAAGGGAACCTGTTTACTGCAGCGGCCGAGGCTGCCGGCGCTTGCAGCGGGCAGTAACCCAACGCCTTTGAACCCGTCTGGGAGCAGCGAGGCCAGCGGGAGCCGTGTGCCGGGAGGGCGGCTAATCCGCCCGGCTCCGCTCGCACAGCTTCTACGGGAGCTACAACTTGAGGAGCTGGTGCGAGCCGAGCCCAACAGGGCCGGGGCACGGGGGTTTTGTCCAGCCTGATCCAGGGGAATGAGGTGGCGAAAGGGGGGGTTGTCCCCAGCTGGGGTCCTAGGGCTGGCCTGGGGACAGCCCTCTTCCCCAGGGCGCAGGGCTGGCCTGGGGACAGCCCTCTTCCCCAGGGCACAGGGCTTGGGGACCTTAGTGCCCTTTTGGGGACATTAGTGCCCCTTTGGGGACGTGGGCCAGGTGAAACCCCTCGCCCACGGAGAGCAGGGAAGGTGGCTGGGGCCGGGTCATCCTCGGGGTCCCCTCCGGTGGCTTCTCCCGGATGTGTCAGAGCGTCTGAACAAAGGTGCGCTCGCTGCCCTGCGCATCCCGCCTTGCCTCTCCCTGCCCGCACCAAGGTCTGGGGGAAGAAGGCAGGAAAGCGGAGACCTGTGTGATTTATACACTGAAATAACATTTAAAAGCAGCAAATGACTTTGTTAAAACCTGACAAGAAAACCAAGCTCGCAAAAATATGCCGAGAAAAAAAGCAAAGGTGTTTAAATTTTTTTTTTTCCCTTTCTGACATCTTTATTAGGTGTCTAGGTGGGAGTGCATTTTGCACTAAACCACACGTGCAGGCGTGTTTGTTGGCACACGGGTGTAGTGGATAAGGAACAGAGCCTGGGGAAAACATTGATTTAGGACGCAGAAAGCACTGCTTTTGTGCTCAGCATTTTGCAATCTGGGGATGAAAAATAATTTGTTAGCCAAATATGCAAGGCTTCTGGATTTAAATGAACTTTTCCATGTTAGAACACAGTTAGTTTCTGCACATTATTTCTCTTGCAGGGCACACACACATGTATGTGTGTGTGTGTGTGAGCAGAGTGTCAGGAAGGTATGTGTACTGCCTGCGGAAAACACAGACCTTGATCCCCTGACAGAAGATGCTATTTAAATCGTCTTTTCTGGTTTATAAGCAGAAACTGCATATTGGCTATCAAGACGTTTTGTCTTCTTTCCATTTTGAATGAAGACTCGGGTAATTTCTAACAAACGAATAAAGGAGACCTGCTGTAGCCCGGGGGCTCTGGGGCCAGGCAGCCGGCAGCGGTGCTGCCGGGACCGGCGCCGGCCAACGCACCCTCGCTGCTGTTTCAGGGCCCTGGGAAGAGCGATGCTCCCGAGGGAGGAGGGTCCGAATGGAGGGGACCTGGGTCCCTTCTTCCCACACAGCTGATGACCTGACTGATTTGCTGTGTGTGAAGCTCTGAGATTCTTACTCTGAACCCAGGGAAAACACAGACAAAAGCTAACAAATGGCTCAGTCCTGACTCACCAGAGATGTTTTTTGACACTTACATATGACCCGGACCCTCCTCCCGCAGCGGAGGCAGAGCTGCCTGCTAGGGTGAAGGAGAGATCCCAGAGATTTGCACTCAGTAAATATTCCAGCAAAGATGCTGCATTTTAACAGGCAATTGTGGTCGCCAGCAGCCCCCAGTTCAGATAAAAACAAACTCCACACCTTTTTTTAGCTCGCCGGTTATTTTTCCACTGTGGTTCTGAAGAGCGTCTCTGTCTCTCCGGGGAGGGCAGAGCCACTTGCTGCCAGTATCTGGCTGGACACACGGCCTGCGTCCCGCTCCCACCTGGGCACTGGCCTCTTCCAGCTCCTACGCAGGAGCCTGTAAAAAGTCTCCGAGTCAGCTGGAGGCGAGTAAATCATTCCTGACAGCTACATCTCTACAGGGCAGTTAGAATTAATGTAACAATTTGGCGTTTAATGAAGCAACAACATGCTGGGCTGCAGAGAATAGCTAGGACCTGCTGCAGTCATATTATAATCCCTGAGGGACCCAAACGGCAGAGACTTCATCAGATGCTGGCTTGTTAGGCTGAGCAAACTGCCATGTGGGAGGAAAGTGGAGCGGCCAGGAGCCGGCAGCCCCCTCCAGCTGGGAGACAGCCAGCGTCGGCCAGCTGAGCGCGGCTCGCAGGGACCAACCTGCAGCTCCAAGCCCAAAACCATGTGGCCTTGTGCTCCGGGGATGGGCATCGGTCTAAACAGAAGGAGCAGCCCAGGGGATGCGAGGGCACGTTGGTCGCGCATTGCCCGTGCTGCTGTGCCAGGAGCTGTGCGCCGAGGGTCATGGGGAGCCCTCGTCCTGAGGCAGGTCACAGAGATGCTGAATCAACGTTGTTTGTGTAAAAAAAAAAAAAATCTTCTGAAGCTTGTCGGAAGAGTAGAGAAAATAAATCGGCGTTGGAGGTGCTGGGCAGGGGGGAACTGGCAGAACAGTATGTTTTGTAAATGAAAACCAGCTTGATCAGGTGCTCTGCACCCAGAAGTCTCTGATTTCCGCAGAAGTTGCAGGTATTCCAGCCGTTTCCAGGATAAGTCCTTTTAAAAACATTCACTGCATGAGGGAGGGAGGGAAGGGACAAATGCAAATGATGTTGGAGACAAACTCCTGTTTCCCATGTATATACATATGGTCTCAAAGCATTGCAGTTTGCAGCAGCTTGGATGCTTTAAAATAAATCATGCAGTGCATTTTTTTTTCCTTGCTTTTAAATGAAACCGTAGCACAAAACAACATCCCCTCACTTCCAAAACCATCCATGCCGGTTCTCCTCTCCGGGGCTGGCTGGTGTGTGTGTGGCCATAAACCTCAACGCGTTTTGTTGTGAAGCCTCATGGTCACCGGCTTTAAGGGCTTGACAGGTTTATAAAGTGCTGAGTGTCCCAGAGGGACCGCGGCACTGTTTGCAGAGAAGATGAAGCGTGCCATATCCAGCTGGTCTAACAAGGCAGCGGGAAATCTAAATTAATTCAGGAATCACTTCTGTTTTTCTGAGGGAGGATGTTGCTCTCAATCTATGAAAATAGCACATCAGAATACTTATTAACGGCAGGCACGGGGGGTGCAACGCCAGGCTCCCCTCTCTTACAGTGGTGTAAATCAGGGGGCATTTAACATAAGTGCAAAGCGGCAGAGTGAAACAGGGGCCCCAGGGCTGTGTCCCCGCACAGACAGGGGTTCACTCCCACACAGACACCTCACACAGCGCTGGACAGGGTTTGGGGGGGAAGGTTTATTTCCACTTGAAACAGCTGATTTACTCAAACCTGCCTGTAAAGAAGGATCAGCCTCAACAAGTCCCACCTGGGCTCTGCAGGTGAGGCCAGAGAGGAGTTATTTAATGGCTCCTGGCTGCCCCTTTTCCAGGGCTGTGTCCTTGCTGATTCCTGGCCTCCCTCGTGCACCATGGGGTCACTCTGCATTGACCATTTGGGACCTGGGATTGAGCCTCCCTTCTGTGCGAAGGTCAGTTGCGTGGGCTGTGGGGCTGGTGTGTGTGTGGGGGAGTGTTGCAAATTCATGGGCTGTGGGGCTGGTTTGCGGGGGGGTGTGTTGCAAATTCATGGGCTGTGGGGCTGGTCCCATCTCCAGAACACGGTGCTTGGTGTTTCCCTATCATCTGCCCTGGCATTTGTGTGGGCCATAGACTAAGCAGTGTGTGTTTCCTTATAACCCCAGGGAAGTTCATTCCCAAAGGGTGATTCTTTTCTCAACTAAAAAAACTGAAAACAAACCTCAGATGATCTCAGCTTGGTGTACAACAAGCCTTTACTTTAACACAGCCTGGGTTTGAGGGGTTGGAGTTGTTGGCTAGTGCCTTTTTGTGAAGCTGCACAATGCTGAGCTGTGGCTGCTTTTCCTTCTGCATGCTGTGAGTTGGACTAGGATTTATTGGGATTTGTTTTGTTTCCTCAAATGTGAATTATAATTCAAAAGGCAGAAAAATTTCTGGAGACTGGATGCTGAAATTCCTGCTTGCATATTCCTGGAGGCAGTCCTGCCCTGGGTCTGCTGCTGCCTTGTCTCTGTGTACTGGGGATGGGAGGGTCCTGGCAAATGAGAGGGACACAAATCAAGCTGTGTCTGTGGGTGCAGAAGAGGAGGGATGGTGATTACCTCCTGGATAAGGAAGGGCTAAACACTCTGTATTGCTGCACCAGAACCATTGCTTTCTCAGGTGCAGTGGGATGGAGGTCCCACAGCCCAGGCGGTGCCTGACGGGCTTGTCTGAGGATGATGGAGCAAAGCAAGGCTGTGTGTGCTGAGCAGACCCAGGTTGGCAGAAGGTGGTGGGTGTGTGGTCGTAGTGCTGTTAAAAAGATATTTGTTGTAACTGTGGTCTTTGGAAAGTTAAATATCCAGTGTGGTCCTCGGCACCCTGCTCGTGTTGGTCAGCACGCAGCCCCTCAGGCCCACCTCTGACAGCAACTGCTCTGATGGCTCTGACTGGTCCTAATTGAGAGCCGCGGGGAGCCTTTAGCTAAATGAGGGAGGATTTGGACAGCAGACCCCCCTGTTTGGGAACTGGGCTCCAGTTGTTGAGTTTATCATGTTGAATTGGCTTCATATTAAATGGGGCTTTTATGAGAGTGATTGAGAAGGAGCAGAGCCAGGTCCTGCTTCTGTTCCTTGCCACCAGCAGTACTTAGCAATGCCTCTTCATTTTCGTTTTCTGAACATACCCTCCTCACTGTGGCCTGTTTCTGACAGGAGGCTGCCATGAACTTCGAAATTAATTTTCCTGGACTATCCTAATCGTTCTAGTTGAAACATCCCCTTGTTATGCTCTTATTGGGACTTGGCTCTGGGGGATAAGGGTGTTTTGATGAACCTGCCTGATGTGGCAAAATTAAAACTTATTCTGGTTTTAATTTGTACTAATCATACACTCAGAAATAAAGAATTGGTCCCCCAAGTGTTTTTCTGGACTAGAGGACCAGGGTCATTTATTTGCACGGATTAATATGCTGCATGCTAATTGTGGGATGCCGATATTAGCCATGCCGCAGCAACAGGGGCAGCAGAACCACACTGAGTCAGTCTGGAGACATAGCTGTAACCCAGATCCATTGAAATACAAATTTGTGCAGTTTTTCATCACTAGATTTGCCAATAGGAAAATCATCATTTTCAGAAATAAATTCCCTTGTGTTAGTTGAAGCATCTCATTAACTTAGAAGAACACTAATTGGACATGCTTTGATCAGATGGGATATTTCTCTCCCACTTCAATATTAAGGGCAGTGGGTTATGTCCTATGTGTGAGTTAACTGTTCAGACCAAACTCAGCATGATGCAGTGGGCTCCTGGGCAACCCCACAATGAGCAGTGTTTTCAGCTCGGTCACTGAAATAACCGAGCACTCAGCTCAGGTTTTTGCAGGCTGGTGCCTGGTATCAGGCCTGGCTGTGGTGTGCGGCTGTCAGATGTGTCCTTGTGCCTCAAAGCCTGCCCTGGGGGTAGGAAGCCCCTCTGTGCTTGGGGGTGGCTGGGTGAGGTCCCCCTGCGCTACCCCAGCTGTCTGTGCCTCTCCTTACAGCACCAGCACGCATGGTGCCGCAGGGAAGCAGGGGCAGGATGGCAGGAGAGCTGGGGCTGCGGGTGCAAGGTGTGTTTGCAGGGTTTTTGGGCCCTAGCATGGCCCTGGAGTCAAGGTGAGCCTGTGTTTCTCCTTCAGGCGTAGCACAGCTGGGATATGATTGCTTTTGTGGTGCTGTGGGTTGACATATTACTTGTCATTAATATTATATCAAGCCAAGCAGAGATCGAGTTGCAGTGCGTGGAGCCTTGATACAGTTGTGCTTTCCCTGCTGTGCCCAACAGGCTGGGGGGAGAGGGCTGGGGTACCTGGGGTGGAACTGGGAGCAGGAATATAATGAAGTCTGTTGAAGGCTCATGAGCCAGGACTGAGTCTGGCCCCATCACCCCTGGCTTGCTGCATCTGCGGGGACAGGAGTCACTTCGGAGTCACCTCCTGCTTCCAGCATGGCAGATGTTTTACGTTCTGCTAGTCTCGGCAGAAAGACCCAAATCCTCAGCAGAGGATGGAGGAAGGGAAAACCAGACTCCTCTTTATTTTTTTTTTAAGGCCATCCCTGCTCCTGCTGTGAGTTAGGGCAGGGAAGGTGTCAAACTTAACCCACCCCAGGGAATGGCTTTGTAAAGTAACAGGTCTCTCTGCACCAGCATTCCTTAGGGCAGAGCCACAGTTACCATGTGCTGCTCCAGACTCCGTGTGTGTGTTGGGTGTTACATGTGCCCCGTCACACTTGTGTGCAGGTGTCTTTGAAAGAATTCGCTAATGATAGCTCCATCAGCTACCTCGCTATAGCTCCATAGGGGCCCACAAGTGCATTATATGTAACACGTACACTATGTGCATTGGGCACCACGTGTTGTGTGTACACTATGACGCTGCCTCTCACCAGTGAGCTGGCAGCGGGTGGATGCTCCAGCTACAGATGGGAGAGCAAAGCCAAGACTTATCTTGGGTATTTTTCAGCTGTCACAGGCTAACCTGCAGCCTGATGGCAATTGAGCTTGGAGGTCAAATTCGTCTTTGAAAAGTGGAGTTGAAGGCACAAATGCTTGAGGCAGAAAGACGCTGGTGGTCAAAAAAAAACAAACCCCAAACCAAACCCGCAGGTTGCATTAGCTGTGTTTTAGGGAGCTGTGTCACTTCCCACAGATCAGCCAGTCGTGCTAATGAGAAGGCTTGCTCTGAACTCGCCTCTCCTCCATTAATTAAAGCTGTTTGGTGTGAAGCAGTGAAGAGGAATTGAGGAAGGGCTCTTGATGCAGTTACACTTTCCATAGATGTTGCGGAGTATCCATTATGGCCTGTGAAAGCCTTGTCAACACTTTTCCAAGGAAGAATGAAAATGTAAATAACTTTAAAATGATTCAATGTCACTGTGGTATGGAAAAAGGTCATGCTGCTGGCGACCATTTATCTTTTTGCCGATTTAAAGAGCTTTTTTCCTATTACATTTTTTGAAATTAATGTTTTTAAACATTACCCAAAGTAATGTTAACAATCATGGGGTTTATGGGATTGATCGTTATGCAGGCTGGGATTTAAATTGAAAAAGATTTGTTTTAGGTAGTTGTTGCTGGGGGGTTTTAACAGACTTCTTGATTTATTGATTATAAAAATGTTTGCATGATTTAATGAAAAGACAAAACCAGATCCTGAGTTCCCATGCAAATATGAGGGTAGAATACTCTTTGGGAGTGAGTTTGGGATTATGGAAGCAGAGCTCGTATGTGCATGTAAATGTTAAAGTGTATAAATGTGAGGTGAGCCTGAAGGGACAGGGTCCTCATTTGCAGATTAAGGGTTGGAGGGAAGATAGGTCGGAGACTTAGTTTCCCCTTAGCCCTGTATAGTGCTGCTCCTGACTGCCGTGAGGGCATTCAGACCTCTCCGCTCTGCGAACCTGGCAGTGTAGCAGAAAGTCTGTACCTGCTAATGCACTCGGCAAAGACCCAGTCCAAAGTAGTGGCGCAAAGCTGAGTTCAGATGTCTGTCTGGCGTCCCAGTCAGCTAGGACACAAATGATCTGTTGTGGCTTTTTTGGTACCTATTACCTGCCAAGCATCAATACAAGTGCAAAATGCCGCATGGACACAGAAGATGAGGTCCCTGATCTGAGGAGGGTGGGCCAGCAGGGACCTTGGAAATAAGGGTTGGGTGTTAAAAAAATTAAGGTTCAGGCTTGTCAGTGTGGTTTAAAGAAAAAAATGCTTGGAAAGAAGGGAGTGTGTAAAGCTGCTCTTTGCATCTGATGAGGGAAAGCCCCACATCTGTTCCACAAAGGGCAATAGTGCCAGTGATGACAGGCTGTCAGGGAAGATTGGATGTGGCTACCTGCCTCTTGCCAGTGGCAGAGCACAGCCCACATAATAAGGTGGGCCAAGACCTTCTTGTTAGCTTGTCTGCTCCAGCTGTCCTGCAGCAATGCTGACTTGAATCTGAACTCCTGAGTAATTTCTGACTGTGAAAACAGGTGACACTTGTGAAAGGCTTTCTGCTCTTCTGCACAGGAAGAATTTCAATGGTGCTGAACCTTGGTTTGGGGAAGGGGAAAAAAATAGCTGTGCTCTTAATAGAAATGCTTGGCCTGCTGAGATGTACTTGCATTTTTCACCTCTGTTGCCCCTGCTACATCAAGTGTGAGGGAGCAGGGAATGCCACAGCTGGTGCTTTGCATGTAATTTTCACCCTCTTGTTAATGACCTTGCAGGGATTAGCATGGCCTTCTCCATATGCCAGTAGATTATGTCTGTTGGCAGCTGCTACTACTGGAGCAAAATGGGATAGTTTTCATTAGGAGTGCTTGACACTAGGCTGCCCTGGGTGTCGTCAATCCTAAACTGTCAGTGCCTTTGAATAAAGCAGTGTACAGATGTGATTTATTAGATGTGTTGCTGCTTTGCTGAAAATGTGGCATTTTCAAGTCAGCAAGGTCTTGCAGAAGTGTGAAAGGGACCTTCTTGCTCTTCCCTACTCACTTACCCTTCCACCCCGCAGGCTCTGGGGCTGTCCAGCAGTGCTGGATGGAAAAATCTGCCCTGAAATGACTGAGTGACGTGGGGACTTGGATTAAATAACCCCTCTATGCTGTTCAGTGTAGCTACTCCCTAGTAAATACATGTGTTTAGTGGGGGAAACTGTATTTTTCAACAGCTTTAACTTGCAAGTATGTTCTTAATGAACATTTCTATCCAACTTGAATGGGGGGTGGGAGGAGCAAAGACTCTATTCCTCAGTGTTGAAACATGACTTGACCTTGAAATTATTTTATTTTGATGATTAAGAAAATATTCAGATTTACCACACAAACTTCTCCCCCTTAATTCAAGCAGTGCAGAGGAAAGTCAGGTTTCAGTATTACCTTATTCCTATAACTGAATTGGGCATATCCTGAGACTGCAGAATACTTTTGCAGACTGAGGTGGACACAGCTTGCTTCTGGGAACACAGTTTCTAGGGTGCAGGGGAGGGGCAGGGGGGTGGGTGAGATCCTCACCCAGCTGCCAGGGAGAGATGCTGCAGAGGCTTCCCTGTTTCCTTTGCCCTGGGAGGAACCAGACTCTCTGTTTTCTGCAAGGTTATTAATCCTCTGTTTATCCTGTTTTAAAATAAGCAGTTTAAAGGAGGCTGTCAAAGATGATAGGCTACAAATCCATGTCATTCTTTTGATTTGCAACAGCAAAGCTAAACCCTCCCGTGTTCCTCCCTCCTTAACAGAATGAGGGTTTGTGCTCCCAAGCATGCTGCAGCAATAACCCAGCCCACACCAGCCACAGAAGACCTGTTTCTTGGGCAGGACTGCTCATTTAAAAGGGCCTAAGGCTATCCCGATGACATGGGGAGTATCCAGACAGCTAGCCCACAGAATTCAGTGGTGTTATTTAGGGCTTGTGTCCACCTGACAGACCCATCCATCACCGATGTGATGTGGCTTTATTGAACGGCAGGCTTGGGTAAGGGACCAGCTGCTGTGGGAGAGTCCCAAAGCTCTTTGCTCTGCTTGACTTTGCGTCCACTTTCAAGAGTGGGCCCACCAGCCCTTCTGAGCAATACTGAGCAGAACAGCTTCACTGCAGTCTAACTACTTAACGACTCCTTTTGCAAGTTCAGTAATCACCAATTAACTATTTAAGGCATGCCAGAGGAGGATTGACAGCCATGTAATGCACCAGGTATGATTCATCTTCAACAAATATGTCCCTTATAATCAGTGGCTAATTTTTTCATCAGGAATAGTTCTGATTAAATCTAAATTAATAGTGCATGTGGGACATTTGATTTAAAAGTGGTAATATAATGTTAAGTGAATTTTGCTCATTGTTTATTGCAATACAAAAGCTAGTGTTTGTAACAGAGCAGCAGAGCTGAACCAGCCCAAATGCCCAGCAGGCACTGCCAAAAAAACAAGGAAAACTGAGAAAAACCTCAAATTTGAATCCAGCTAATTTATTGGCCCATAGCAGTCTGAAAACATTCACAAACATTGTCTGTGGGCAAAGCTCCCACTTCCCTGGGGCTGAGGGAGGCCTCTGGGCAAGTCTGTATGAGCTGGGCACTGGGGGGGGCTGTTTTGTGCCCAGGTTCCCCAGGGACAGCTGGGGTGGGGGGCTGCAAGCGCCTGGGGAGCAACTTGCTCTGAGCCCCTGAGCAATTTGCTAGTCAGAAGAAGACACTGAGGAGTGGTGAAAGGGTGTGGGCAGGGGATGATAAATGAGGGAGGAGGAAAAAAAGAAGCAAGAATGGAGGATGTGAAAAGAAGCGCTTGAACTCTGACTGCAGTAGCATTACACCACAGATGGGTTTGACTTCTGTATTCAGCAGTAGGAACAAAACATCACCCTTGACAATTAGAGGCAGGATCAGCACAGCCAGTTTTCAGGAGAGAAAAATAAAACAGGTTAGTTAACAATGATAGTTTTAAAAAGCCCAGGAGGTAATTAGAACAGTCTTTCTCATATGTAAAAACTAAACTCCAATACTAAAGTACAGAACAAAAAGTAATAATCATAGCTATTTTCTTGTCACATATTACAGCACCAAGTACATGAATCCTATCAGCATGTGACTATCTAGTAATGATGCTAAGGATTATGTGAATGAGACTGCAGCTGGGATCCTCGCTGGCTCTGGAGCTTCTCAGATTTGTGGCTTTTGCTGTTTTGTGCCTGTGTGCCCAGGCCAGGGAAGGCTCTGATCTGGTGTGGGGTGGCAGACCCATCCCCAGTCACCACCATCTGGCATCTGCCAGCTGGGCCATGCCCAGGGTATGATCCCTACATTAAAAAAAAACCTGTTCCTTTTCCCTGGCTTTCCCCTTGTTGGAGGTCCCACGGAGGTGTTAGGGTCCAAGTAAAACCACCTGCTGTTCTCATGCCTGGAAACTTCCTTTTGCAGCCATGTTGAAGTGCTGTGAAAATATCCTGAAAGAGAAGTGTGTGTTTTACTGCCCATGCTCATGGCTGGAAGGGCTTCCTCCTCACCAGTGGTCTGCCTGACCTCTCAGCTGCACCCAAAGCTCCCTCTGGACAGTGCTGAAGATGCTTTACCCCATTCCCAAATTCCCTGACAGAGGAGGGCATTTCAGCAGCTGTAGAACTGACCAGCCTGATTGCTGTGCTGACCTGTGTTCCCATGAGCATCTTCGGGACATGAATGAGCGAATGCAGAATCTTTACGTGCCTCGTGGTCCTGCAGGCTGTGGTTCAGATACATGTGTGCTTTTGCACCAAGTAGACTGGGGCCTGAAGAAAATCTGGGGATTTTCTGTTGCTACTGTTTGCGAATTGGGTTGCTCTGCACCTTTTAAGCAGGTAAAGATTTCTGCTTTCTCCTCCAGAAAGTGAGGCAGATGAAAACTGCTGGAGGAATGTAAGGAGTGGCAAGCTTGCTTTCTTAGAAATACGGATGTAAAAATTTTTGTTTAATCACTTTTGCGATAGGATTTTGGGGATTTCCAGCAAAAGGTGACAGTTACTGACAGCATCTTGGGGTTTAGAATTTAATGAGGTAACTTTCACTATTCAAATTCCTTTCTTCATTAAACTAAGTATTCTATTAGTTAAAATAATGAGATATTTGAATATACTGCTATTTGCAATAGGAAAATTAATAGTCATGGTAGAAAAACCTTATTGCTTTTTTCCCCACTTTCATTCTGTTCTCATTAGAGAAAATCTCATTCCAAAGTTTAGTTAATTATTTAGACTACCCATGTAAACCTTGCTGAAAACATTCTCTTGACATCGTAAGTCTAAATTAGAATGAGAATTAACATGAAAACAGCTTTAACACATTGGTTGTCAACACCTATTAAATATATGATGTGATTTTGGCATAGTTAACGTTCTTGATACCAGGATCACAATCTCATGCAATAGGACATCAGTCCAGAGAAATATGTTAGTGATGAGAGTGCTTGTACCCTAGAGATGCTGAAATCCCAGTTTAAAACTGTAGAGTGCAACTAGTGCCCACAGCCAGAAGCTGGCAGGGCCCCCTGTGTCAGACCAAGGCATGCGGGAGAGCAGCAGGGACTGAGCCAGGGCAGGATGACTTTTCCTGCTGCGGCTGTGTGCCCCGCAGCTCCTGCACCCCTCAGGCCCCCCCTCCCCCCGGGTTGCACAGCCATGCTCTGCGCTCCCCTGGCACTGGCTTCCTGCACCTGCCCTCGCCAACCCCGTCCCAGCAGCTCAGCGCCATGGGGGACTCAGCCTGGCATGGGTTTACTTTGTGGTGCCAATTTTGGCTGTGTGTTTTTTCTAGGTGAGGGCGTCTGGCACTTTGTATTCTCGTCTGTCCTTTGCAATACCCATGGCTGAACTGAGGTGCGTTGGGAGGGTGACTGGCTTCTCCCTCCGCATCCTGGAGAGTGGGTTTTGTGTTGGTGTAGAAGCAGGCTCCTTGCTGCAGCATTCGGGGATGATGCTCCAAACACTTCCTTTCCCAGGATTCAGCAGGTGACATTCACATATTACAATTTCAAAGGCACACAGTTTCTGCAGCTAGGATTATCAGGAATGAAAACTATTTGGTAGGATATTAGGGTGGGGAGAAACCACAACTCCCAAATACTAGAGACTTTCCCTGGGGCACTGCCAGGTTAAAGCCTACCCCAAGGTCTCCGGACAGTGCAAAGACCTGGCTCGCATGGGCCCGCTCTGAGGTCCTGCGGGGAGTGATACCTTGCTTAGCAGGTGCAGAGGCCCCAGTTTCAGGAACTAATTAACTGTAACCTCTTGATTAAGATTAGTCACAAACATGCTGAGGAGTGGATATCTCTGGGTAGGAGCAGAACCAGAGGGTTGAAAAGCTACTTTCAAAACCACCCAGGGACTGTCAAGTTAGTCAGGATGCTCTTGATTCTTGACTAGATTTTTTTAATGAGGTGCAAGTCTGTAACCAGAAGACACTAAAAAGCAATTGCATTAAATCAAAACTACATTTGAATTATGGATTGTTTATAGGATCTTTCTTTTATTAATTCTTTATCCTTTAATATTATAAAGGATTTGTGTCTACAATAAATAATGTAAAGTTACATTACATCCTCTTTGGCTTAAAATTTTAATATTCCTATTGCCCATCTCCATAAAGAAATTGTATTTGAGGTCATTGCATATGTACAGCTGCAGTCATAACCCTAATGGAATTACTATTCAAGCACAGGCAAGATTAGTATGAATGCCAAGAAACTACCCGTCTGTCAGGGGAAAAGGTAAAAGTTCAGAGTTCAGCTTGCATCCAAATTATTTATCTCCCTAATAACTTAATAGATTGAATATATTACTTGTCAGTGACCTTGATGTACAACAATAAAGACCCCTTGGTTGTGTCAGAAAATATATGAGACTATAATAAGTAGTACTTATGTAGTGGAATAAAAACATATTCTTTATGATAATGAAGTCTCTTCCCACAAGGACACCACAAGGACATGAAGCCATGTAAATATAAACACCAGCTTGCGTTTGACTGTAGCTAGACAGCGGCTTCTCTTCTAAAGTCAGCTGAAGAGATGCTGGTGTCGGAGGCTGCGCTCTGCAGATGCCCCAACCTGAGCGTGTCTGCCTGTGCAACGGGTCCCTCCCCATGCATGGCAAGGGATGGCTTATGCCCTTTGCTGCTTGTCCAGACACATGTTACATCCTACATCCCTTCTTACAACACTTCGTGCAGAGAGCTAGTCCCTTGCTTTTTCCAAGAGTCCCGTTGACATCATGCCATTTCTAATTACTTCCATTCTGGATCTCCCAAGCATTTAAAAGAATCATTTAAATGAGAGTTTGGGATCAAAGGTAATACTGCAAATAGGCATGTTGTAAACATGCCTAAAAATAGGAAGGTAATTTCCCTGAGTGCCATGGTCTCTGTAGCAGTGCAACACAATGTCTCTATTTCTTTCTGTTTCTATGTCTGTTTTTCAAGGCTTCACATTATGTAAAGGGGAAAACAAAAAAGCCCTCGAAGGATATTGTTCTTTAATAAGGCTTATGATTATGGATTTTTTTCTTCCTCAGCCAGCACAGAATCACCATTAATATACTCAAGTGGAATGAGTCTCTCCTCTTTAATAGGTCATTTTAATCATATATTTAAAGTTTTGCTTGGAGATGGAGGAGGAGGGTGAAAGGGAAGACAGAAGAAAAGAGGAACTTATTTTATCTGTTTGTTTTGCAATTAATCCTGACGGTGTGCCCACCCATGGTGCCTAAGCCAAGGTGCAGTGGTGGAGATGGAGGAGGAGGGTGAAAGGGAAGACAGAAGAAAAGAGGAACTTATTTTATCTGTTTGTTTTGCAATTAATCCTGACGGTGTGCCCACCCATGGTGCCTAAGCCAAGCTGAGTGCAGTGGTGGTGGTGCAGCTGGCTCTGATACATGCCAGGAGCAGTCCTCCTCGCCTCCTGGGGTACCCTGGGTGGGAACCTGAAGGGGTCCCATGTCCAAGCCAGAACACAAGTCATGGAAAACAATGTGGCATCTTGTCTCTGAGGTCCCTGAAGTTACAAATCCTCCTTTCTTCCTCCATCAGCGGTGCTGCATGCTGGGCTGAGCCTCCAGCCCCCTCCCCAAAAGTGCAGGACCCAGCCCTGGGCTGAGGAAGCACCTGCAGGCCCATCCCGGCTCCCAGAAAGCCCACTGGAGCTGGCATGTGTGCGTTTGTGCTCCCATTCCCCAGCCACTTATCCCAGCAGCCTCATGGTTTTGATTGTATTTATGGCCACTTAATCTGTGCTAGCAGCCAGGATCAAATATATCTCCAAGTATTGATCAGCTTTAGGCTGATAGAAGTTCAAGCTCATGAGGTCTCGGTCTTTGACCCTCAAATAGGATATGAATCTCAATCCAATAGACTGATATTCACACGCAGTTGCTGCCCAGGGTTGCAGGCTGCAAGGAAAAAATCAATGAAGTGTGCTAATGATTCACAATTTATAGAGCAGCTGCCATTTTAATATTAGAATAAATGTTATATTGCAAAGGGATGGGAACATAGGTGGTGGCATGGAAAATATTTCTTTGGAGCCTTTTCTGTGAGAAAATGATGTGCACAGGATTTTATGAAGTATAATTTATTGGCCTCATTTAGACTTATAATTTAAAACTCCTTATGAAAAAGGTATTTAACTAGAGTGGATTGGGTAAGGAAATAGCAAGGGCAGAGCAGGCTCTCTTAGAGCGCTTCAAGCGCATGCTGGTGGGGAAAAGGAAGCAATATCCTAATACATGAGATTGGACATAAGAACTCCCCTTTTGCTTAAACATCCCTGCAGCATCTGGCAACAAAACCCATTCTCTGCCCTGGCTCTTCTGAGCACACTTGTAAATGAAAAAAAAATATTGAACGTGCTGATGAGGTATATGGAGCACATTAAGATTAAATAATGGATCATGTCAGAGTGGAGTGGTGGGGCAGAAAACTGCTGAACCAGTGTGAGGGCTAGAGAGAATTACTGAAGCCAAAGAGAAGGGGCAGGCTGGAAGACAGATTTCAAACCATGGGAATATAAGAGCTCTCTGTCCAGATTACACAGGTTTTATTGTATTCTCAAATAACTCATTTCTATTTGCAATGAATTACAAGCTTCCTTTGAGGTTTCTTTACAATAGCTCATGGGGACAGGTAATCTCCAGACTGTGGCAGAGAGGCAGGAATGACAGGGGGAGCTGTCAGGAAAAAATGGAAGGTAAACTCTGCCCTTTTGCCTCTTCCTTGGCTGTGATACACTGGGGACCGGAGCTGTGAGTCTTTCTGGAGGGAATGAAATGTCTTCAGCCGCTGTGGGGACCGGAGCTGTGAGTCTTTCTGGAGAGAGCAAGGAGGAGGGAATGAAATGTCTTCAGCCACTACAGTTCCCTGGATGACCCAACAGCTTGGGCCAGGCTGGTGTTGGTGAGCTGGAGCTCTTCCCTGGGCTACACGTCAGGGGCCAGAAGTGTCCTGGGAAGCAGTATCGCTCCTGATCCCCCAGTGCGATGTCCTGGAGGATGGCTACCAGAGCTCTTTGTTAGAAGACGGTGCTTTTTACTTCTCTGTAGAGAGCAGCATCCCCACGTTGGTTTGCAAGCAACCCTTACTGGATGAGAAAAGGCTTCAACCTGGGAAGACTACGTCTTTCCCTCCAGCTTCCAGCCAGAACTGCGCACTTCCTTTGCCTCTCAGCTCCCATGTGTAGTAAGCCTTCACCTGTAAGTCCAGTTCACGGGACACTATTTCAGTGTATAATAATGTCTTTCCCTGCATGGATGCAAATGGTAAAAGGATTTTCCAGCACAAAGAACCCAGGCTTTTTAGACCAGACAAGAAAAGATGGAAATCCTACATCAAAAACACAATTTATGGCATCTGTTTGGGCCATCTCTGTATTTATTTTTTCTAGAAGTGAAAAGAACTTAAATAATTCATCTGCCTGAGAGCTCATAACTCTCTGGCCTGCATAGAATATCTTTCATATATCTCATAACCTAGAGCCTATTGACAAACTGTATGAAAAATAACAGCCCTTTTACTTGCAAAAGCAAAATCCAATTTATTGATTGTGATAGTCTAAATAATGGCATTTCTATTGACCAAAAGGTATTGCCCAAACAGGTTAGAGTTTATTTAACTCAGGGCATGAAATGTCCCGTGCATACCATCGTAAAACCAAAATTGACTTGATCCTTTTCCTTCCTTGGTTATACTGTCACTGTGACCAAACTATTTTACAAAGAAACTTGTGACAGGTGCTTTAATGAAATTAAACACAAGATCTTGGGGGGTGAGGGGAGGAACAGACCCAGGGCATGAACACATTTTTTTTAGTCTGACAAGACATAGCAAAGGTTTATACATAGTGTAGGCGTACAACTGCTGTAGTAACCATTAGGTGCTCTGAATTCACAGATTGAAGCTACAGGGGTCCACCTGTGGCGATTGGGTACCACCACCAGTCTCGGGGGATCCTGTAAACGGGGTGCAGTTTGAGTGGAGATAGCTGGATGTGCCTGACGGTGTCCTTAAACTTCCTCTGGAAAAGGGCCGTGGAAGAGCTCACACACCGACTTACAAATTCATCATCTTGGAATCATCTGTTCATGTGTGGGTTCAGGGAGAGCGATCAGAGGGGAGAGCCAAAGGATGGGGAGGTTCTACAACTACAGTTTAGGAAGGCTGGTGATTCGCACAGCCTCCTCTGCCCTGCGCTACGGTATTTGTGCCGCGTTCTCTGCTGCATGCTGTCTGAGCATGGCCCACCAAGTAAGCCTTTGCACTTCATCGGTGGACTCTTCGTTGGTTTTCAGCGCTCTGGAGCTGCCTCTTTTATTAGTGGTTAGGCAGGGCAATGGTGCTTACCGTGAGACTTTGGTGCCATGCTAATAAGAGTCCAGTGAAAGCAAGAACCCGTTCTGCTGCTGCCGTTAGGGTGACAGATGCAAGTCTTAAAGTTTACACCCAGATCTGACCCTAGAACTGGGTGGGTTTGTTCCAGGGTCCTAAATTTGCACTAAATTTTGCTTTCTCCCCATCCTGGCAGATTTCTGCTTTCCTTTGTTTTTTTTTTTCCTTGCTCCCTGTCAGATTCTCTCTCCTAATTGGGCAACAAAGATTGTTACAACCTCATAAAATACTGAAAACCCTTCCCCATCAATTCTGCCTGTTGGAAAATGCTGTTCTCCAATCCCAGTCTTGCATACATTCTATTATTTAATTCATAAATGTTTAAATAGGGGCCTAAGAGATCCCAACTGTGTCTTTTTACATAATGAAATTACAAGGAGTTGTATGTTACTACCATCCATAAACTTATTGTGCACTTTACATAAATTCAGATTGGGTGGCTCTGCATGCATGCATATTTTACATTTTCAACTTTATTAAAGAAATGAATAGAGTGCTGGAAAGGCTGCCTTGCTGTATGGTCAATTCAGATCCTGGGGGCCATAAATCTGAAAGCCTATGATTTGTTGTTCTTTGCTCACAATAAATTAAGCCTTTCTTGATGGAAAGGTTGGCTACATTTGTTGCAGTTTAGGTCACGGTATTTGGACAAAGATGCATCTGGATGTGCCGGGAAGGGAGTTTGTGCTGGGTCCAATGAGGCAGGGAGAATATCTTAATTTTTATCGAGCTACTGGAGCTGGAACCAGCAGCTGATTCTGTGGCACAGGTTTTCAAGTCAGGGTAACCAAGTGAGATGCTTTTCAGCTGAGGGCTGACTGCATTTTAAAGGCTTTTGATGTGTTCCTTGGAGCTTTTTTGCCTGGATGGAAGCAGTGGCTTAACCAACAGGGAGAAAGCCAGGGCTGGATGCAGGTATGATGTGGGTGGGACAGCCAGCAGCTGTGCCCCCATTGCCTGACCAAAAAGATGCCCCCAGGGCAGTTCTTGGGGGGGGCAGGGGAAAGAAAAAGGCAGGCAGCACTGTCTCCCGGGTAAAGCCAGCCTGGTGTAGTACACATGGCCTGGCATGGCAGAGACATGTGGGCATTACACAAGTAACAAGATGTAATTTTATCTCCATTGCTAGTAATAAGTGTCCCCAATTGCTACTTAACGGTGTCTCTGCTGGGTAAGGAATGGGTTGATATGCAGGGTCTGGTGAAGCAAAAAGTATTACTGTTTCAACTGTGAAATCATAATATTTAAGAACAAATCACTTCAAAGTGCTGAAGTCTGTCATGTCTAGCATGAAGGATGATTTAGTTGATAGTTGCTTATATTTTTCCATTAAGAAAAAAATAATCGCTATTCCTAGATCTTTTCTTCCTCATCTAGATTTAAACATTCTTTTAGCCAGAAAGGAAAAACATTCCTGCCATTGAACAAGACAAAGGGCTGTTCTGTTGAAATAGTAGCTCCATTTAGAAATAATCTCAAAGCAATGCTGAAATAACCAGCTATTCTGCAAAGACCCACCCCAGAATAGCTAGCCTCCCCTGCCACAAATGCAGGTTAGCCCACAGTAGTATGCTCCTTTCCTTTCCAAGCACCAAATTTTTGAATCAATAAGGCGAGACAAGCTGCAGAAATGCAAAGGAAATGGTGCCATTGCCAAAGTGGCAGATTTTGTGTTTAAAGGGAAAAAAATAATCATAGGAGTGACTTTTTTCTCAGCTTGGATAAGATCAATGTTGGGAAAGGTGACATTGTGACAAACACAACATTCCCAGCTTACTGGTCTCAAAACCAACCAAACATAAGAAAATCAGACATAACTGCTGATAAATTGGCACTTAACCTTTTTTCCTGGAGATGCATTTGTTGCAAACAGAATTATGCCAATATCTATCTGTATACTAGATACAGATACATGTATGAGACCTTACAGCTGTTTAAGAATTCACTAAATGGCTCAGGGATATTGGCATTAATTTTACCACACTAAAACATAAAGGAGTTTAATCTTTTCTGTCATATTACTATAACAGAAGATTGGTAGGTGTGGGTGGCACATTCCAAATCTGCTCTGAATAAATATTGGGTGAAGAAAATAAATTTTGTTCATGAGGAATATATTTCAAGTTTACTATTAAAGTGGCCAGGTCATGCCTATCCTCCAGCCTGGAATTCACCCTCCCAGGAAGGCAGTACTGTCAACTGGATGTTAATCTGTATTAGATCCCACATCTGTTCCTTATCAGCATGTATACTTCTCCTGAGTTGAAGTTTAGCCTTGACCTGTTGAAGCAGTGCCCATGCTGAGGAGGTCTGGCCATCCTGTGTCTGCTTAGCGTGTTCAGTGCAGGTGAGCGATCTCTGCTAAGGCTTGCAGGGCTCTCCTGGTATCTTCTCCAGGTCACACTTCGCTACCTAAAACTCCCTGACTAAAGTCTTGTGCAAAAGGTCTCGGCTAGGCGCTGCCCAACTGTGGCCGTGAGATGCTGACACGGCAAACCTGCTCTGCATTTCAGTTCTGGCCAAAGACTTTACCCATTAATTGCCAGGTAGTCACTGCCTGGCAGGTGCTGGCTGAGGGAGCCGATGTTACTGTTAACACCACAGAAAGAATGGATGGATTAAAAAAAAACAGAAGAGAAAAATAGGAAACCTGAGCTGGTACCTATGAAATGCTTGTGAACTTATTGTGTCCCCAGTGCCAAGGGAAAGCTTCTGACCTCTGCAATCCGCATACCTCCAGGGCTAACACAAAGCACCTGACAAACTCTTCCAAACACCAGCCTGAACTTGAGGGGAATTGCTTTTGCTGAACAGCGATTGTAATTCCTGCTGTATATCCAGATTTTGACAAGTAAATCTCATATTTTAAACACAGGATTAAAAAATTTTATTACTACAGTGGGGATTAAGTAGTAAAGCCTCAGAATGTAAGTCTGCAAAGTAGGAAACACAGGAAAATAAAGTGAAATCTATTGTTCAAAATAACTCAGGCTTAACCCTTTGTCACCTGGTGCAGACCCAGATTGCCATCGGTGCAGCCCTGTAATAATTATCCCCGGGTCTCTTGTAACATTTCACAGGACAGGGCGGGGATATGGATTTTCTTCCTGTTGTTTTTCAAATCCCTCCATTTCCAGACTTGGCTGCACCATCATGCTCAGAAATAACAGCGGCATTGAATAGCATCCGAACGAGAAATTCAAGCCAGCCAGTTTCATTTGCTGCACTGACTTGTCTGATTACGAAGTGGTTCATTTCCGCTCCTTCTTGTTTGTTTTTAGAGGACAGTCTCTCTATTAAGAGCTCCATTGTAAAAGTGCAGTAAATATAATAACTTATCAGCTGATAAGTTTTCAAGCCTTTGGGTGAAACCCTGGCCCCACAGGAGCCAGCAGATGTCTGGCCCTTGTTTTCAGTGAGCCTGGGATTTTACCCAAAATGCCTAATTTTGGACCTGCTCCCCAGAAGGGTGATCTTGGGAATGAAGCAGGAGACAGGGAGCTGGAAAGTGTGGGTTCTGTTTCCTAGCTGTGCGCTGCCTCAAAACCTCCCTTTTCTAAAGTGATGGATAACATTATTTCTGTACCTGCCAGGTGGAAGTTTAATTCATCTGTGGCTAGTAGGTGATTTGAAATCCTTGGCTGAAAGCTGTTAGGGAAATGGAAATAATAATTCTTCCAGGATAATTTGAATGCACAAATTTAGAGGCTGCCACCTCACACCTCCAACTTCAGAAACTGAACTCACAAAAGGCACTGTGGTCACTCTGCTCAAATTTCCCCCCCAAATATTCCCATCCAGAACAATGAAACACTCTTCAAGAGAACACTGAACTTTACCACGGGGAAAACTGTAGCTGAAATAGGCACCAGTAGTAACCATCTCATGGAAAAAACATTCCATTTTTAATGAATAAAGATACTGCTTGATGTTTACTATGCCTTTTCTTCTCTCCCTGAGCTCACACGTATTTGATAAACTGCATTTTCCCCAGAAATACTGGATATCGGCAGCTGCTGGACTCAGGACCGCTATGGAATTTAGAACTTGATGTTGTGATATATTATGTGAAACCCTATCAAACCAACAGCTCCTGCTGTTCCTAGGATTCAGCTGTTTTCTATTGATATTGCTTTTCTGAACAGCTAATGAACACCTAATATCCAATTAGCTGTCTGTTCCTTTGCGTACAGCTTGGGAATCTAATAAAATCACAGGCACAATCCTACCTCTTACACATCTGAAATCCTTACTCTTGGCTCTTCCGGAGAGTGAGAATTCTGACAATTTTTTTAAATGATTTTCCAAATGAACATTTCTGTGCCTCCAGCAAGGCCATATGAGATCTGACTTGTTTTTAGGCTGAACAGTGAAATGGTTGATAAATGTAAGCTTTCAGAGATTCCCCTGCTTTGCTAAGGGAGGTAAATCTATCTAATCATAGGTTAATTACCAGCTATTTTCACACTACCAGAACATTCTTAAAAAACAAATCAATGTCTACTGAATGATTTGTGTGTCCAATAATTAAAACTCTAATGCTCAGCACTCACCAACTTTTATCGTGCTGAAACTGTCAGAAGATGCTATTTCATTCTAGCGGTATCAGCAGCACAATCCTTTTACATAATCCACTGATTCTTGCATAAGGAAATAAAATTATTGAACATATGATTACTTAAACCCTCTCCATGCTAATGAGTTAACAGTTGTTGGCATAATAAATGAATACAGAGTTATTTTGTGTACTGGCACTGTCAGCTACGTTCCTATTTTTCCAGGCAAAGAACACATTTGGCTACCCTGAATACAAAAGAGAGCTGCAGGCAGGAGTAGAGGTCATTCTGGGGCCAGAGAAATTTTTTTCTTTCCATGTAATTTTAGCCTTCTTTTGATATAGCTCTTAATTAACTAGTAAACTTGTCTTTTCATTTCCAATTAAATGTATTGACGGTGCATTCTGACTTGGCCTGTAATCTACTATTTTTCTTTCAGTGTAATCAATACAGAGGTGCCACAAAGCTACAGGTGACACTAAAAAGTTTTCTTTATCCCACATAATTAATTGCCTCTTTATCTCCATTCCATTATATAACCAGTGTAACAAAATAGCCCAGAAGGCTGCCTTAGAGGGAAGGTGGGCCTAATTTTTCTGTAGTACTGGGCTTCCTTGGGTGAAGCAGAGTTGAAGACAACTCCTACAGTTTGGAAAAACAAAGCTTACTGCTTTGTATTTGAGATGGGCTTTTAAGAGGAACACACAAAAATCTGGGAAGCCTTCATCTCTCCTCACCCTACAACTTTTGCGCTAGCGAAATGTCCTTTCACTGCTTCAAAATAAATGCAAAGCCTGTGGCCAGTGGCTAGTACTCTGGGCAGTTTCAAAGCCAAGACATGCAGAAAGCAGTAGCGAAAGCAGCGACAACAGTTCTGTCCCAAAGAACCCGAAGTTGGTGAGCAGCCCAGGTTTGCAAGCTAGGCACGCAGCAGGCAGATGTAAATTAAACTCGCTGCCCTCAATCAGAGCCTCACCACTGCCTCATTTCTGTGTGCTCCGCAAAGCCCAGTTGCCCTCGAGCAAGGCCAGCCTTGCAGTGTCGGAGCCCATCACGAGGGGACGTGTGCTGCAGGCCACGCAATTGGTTTCAGAGCTTCCATTACTCAGAGGAGCTCTGCAATTGCAGGAAGAGGAGCTCCGCGTGTGTGCGCAGCATGGTTATGGGAACGCAGGGTCCGCTCTGCTGGATCGGACTATTGGCTCATCAAGTCTGGGATCCTGCATTTGTTTCAGAAGCCTAAACTCATTGCAGAGCTTATGCCAGCTTCACAGGGGTGAGATGGGGCTGGGGTGAGTGGGAAGAGGTGTGAAGCCTAAGGTAACTCTTCAAGGTGAAAGATTTAGCTCTGTTTGCAATTTATTTTACTAGACTTAGCAGCTGTGGTTGTAACCTGGAGACTGAAATCCAGAGATGGTTCTGGATGATGTTGCTGGAGCTGAAGCCCAGGTTAGCTGGAATTGAAAAGCTATTGGAAAAAAAATATTCAAATTCAGACATCCATTATGTTTAGGGGATGACTGGGTCATGCTCACTGGGGGGTACAGCCCTTCAGAAAATCCATACACAAGGTGGGACTGAATCAAGTTGTTCAACAGGTTGACTTCATACTGCTTTTCTTGTCAACTCTAAAAGTACTTGCTGATAAATAATAGATAAATACTGGAGGATAATATTGCTCCACTGTTGTGAATTGCACAGAGCTTTTACCTCTTAATGCAGACTATGTAGTGGGGCTATTACTTGGGTAAAAGCTCTGGGATTTGGCACAACAGAAGGAAAGAACAAAAGATGACAGAAAAGGCAAATGGAGGTTATAGTTTTTGTTAATTACCTTCCTTCTTGGCCTTTACTTTCACTACTGCCAGCAATCCAATTCCCTGCTTTGTCCACAAAGCCCTGTAGTCACAGGTGACTGATCCTGGGGGGAGTTTATGTTACATTTAAGATAAACATAAGGGCACAGGTAAGCCAGAGGGTAATGAGTTTGGAACCACTCCCTGAGCAGCTGGGCGAGGGGAACTCCACCACTGAGTCTGGTGGGGTAAGATTATCCGGCAGTAATGAAGGCAGCACACAAAATGGGGCTTGTTGAAGAGTTGGGGCATGGAGAGCAGAGGGGATGGGCAGCACAGGAGGCAGGCAGAGATCAGGAGAGCTTGGGACCTGATGGGGCAGGTGGATGTGGTGTGGAAATGGGGGGTCCAGGCTTGGGGGCTTTCTCTCCCTCTCTGGTCCAGGGCTGGGAGTGTGGCATGGTCTCTGCGATCACCATGCCAGGAATCGGCATGCTGAAGGCCTGTCCCCTGCAGCCTCAGAGGTGGTGGTGGCCGGCAGGCTGTGACAATGGGGAGCAGGCAGGCTGCCTGCAGCTCTGTCCCCC
>NW_008795382.1:2145320-2155285 GCF_000699145.1 Aptenodytes forsteri | reverse complement strand
CAGCCGGGCGGCGGGGCGAGGCCAGGCCAGGCCTCATCGATCGGGCCGTATATTACCCTGGCATGCTCGCTGCCGGGGCCAAACCTCGGGGTTTTAGAACAGGTTCACCAAATTGTCAATTAAGTGCAAATCAATCCTTAGCCATTTATCACTGTGTTAATCCGTCCACGCAGTCCGAGGCGAAAAATCGATCGGTTCCTGTCACTGGGGACCAATCGAGGAGAGCTGGAAGACCAACATCTGCTGTATCAGGGCAACAGCTGAAATTTATAATCTCGGAGAAAAATTGCTGCTTGCCAAGTGGCCCATTAGGAAGTTGGGGAAGTTGAGAGCGTGCGGGGGGGAAGGGGCCGTGACAAAGAGCCTGCGCAGGGAGGCACGGTGCAGGAGGGGTCCTGTCAGGCCCGCAAGGAGATTTCGGCCTGAGGAGCCGCTGATTTATTGAGGAGAGATAAATAAAGATTACTGTTAACTCAAAAATCAATGCCTTAATACATGCGGCTTTGAGGCTTCCGGGGGCATTGTCAGGGCTGGCGCAGGTATCCGGCAGGAGCGGCGCAGTGAGGGGCTCCTCGGGGATCCCCGTTCGGCTCCAGTCCGGGGAAGGGGGCAACAAAGAGACCTCGGGTTCTGCCACTGCACGCTGACAGGCGTTTGCATCCCCCGAATGAATCCCTCTCAGTGCCATCCCTCGTTCTCAAACGTATTTGTAATGACTGAGGTGGCATTTACATAAAGTATGTAGGCAATCTTTCTCAAACCGGAGTAATCGCGGTCAGGGTCATTCAGCAACGCACACGTTTTATGGACGGTGCTCAAAAGCACAGGATGGGGTGAATGCACCTCTCGTACACCTTTAACCACCCGCTCTCCCACATGTGGAGATGCAGTGTGTGGGGAAGCTTTCCCAGTCTGCTGCAGGCTGTCACGCAAAAGAGGGGAATGCCCAGAAAAGAAGGGCTGGAGGAGGTGGGTAACTGTACTGACAACTGCACTGACTTGGTGTGCACCGACCAGTGTCGCTTGGGTCAGGGTCTGGACTGCTGCTGACCTACAAGGGGTTCATCTGGGCCCTTCTAGGCTCTCTTCGTGGAATGACTTCTGTCCGATCAGACCAGCCCATTGTCACCTCTGTCACAAGTTTTGCCTGAAAAGCCTGTGCAGTAATCTTCCGCTGACGGGTGGGAGACCTGGCCATGCCTGCAGCAGCCAGCATGCCTTTGCCATGTGCTGCTTTGGTGTACTGCAGAAACCTGTGACCATTGCATTTAACAGGAATGTCTCAAGGGCTTGCCAGAGCCAGCTGCTTTTAACACGGAGCAACGTTAGGAGCATCATCATGGTTATTTTTTAAAATGCTCACAAAGCAAACACAGTTTTTGTCAGGGGAAATAAAACCTCTCAATTATTCTTGCGTGGAGCTACCAGGATTGCTAGAAAGAGTGTCAAAATGCCCTCCCTGGAGGCTTGCCAAAGGTCAACATAGGCAGAGCATCTTCTGGAAGAGTTCACGAAGGGAAGTGACTGTAGCAGGGAGCTCATTTCTTGAGCTTCCTTTAGGGTCTTACTGAATGCAAAGCTTGAAATTATAAGCACAAGCCAAGAGCTGGGGAATTAAGATGAAGTGATTATTAGCTTAAAGAAGTGAACACACAGTTATTTCCTCTGAAAAGAATGGCTGTGTCCTGGATGATGGGCTGAGGCTCTGGAGATGTGGGGCCCTGGACTGACTTTGTCACAGGACTTTGGGGCTGTGATTTCTCATTTGACAACTGAGGTTGAAACAACTTTCTCTGGCTGCTTTTGAGGGCTGGCATCACTTCTCGCTAGGAGTGTAGAGCAGCTAGCGTAACTGTGCTCTCGTATCAGCTGGGGTTCCCTTGGTACAATACTGAGAATAAGAGAGAGAAACTCAGTTCGTAAAGGGAAATTGAACCAGGCAAGAAAAAGCGTAGTCAAAACCCTTGTGGTTTTTATTCTCTTAGTCCAAGTGAAAAAAAATCTACCCTTTTTTTGTTTACAGCTGCATGAAGGTCAAGAAGTTTGGTTCAAGACTCAGATAAACAATTACAAAACAAAGCTTTGTTTTAAAATTTTATATCAGTAATTTTCACAGCTGTAATCACACTGTGTTTCAACATGAACCTAATTGAAAATTGCCATTATGTGTCTTAGTGTGTTCCTTGCCAGAATCATAATTGGTTAGGCGCAGTTTTCTTGCAGAGGGGAAATCTATGTCCAATCAGGATTTGTATTTTTTGGCGATGCCGGCAATCTGGCTATAGATAACATATTCAGCAGCTGGTTTTTTATTGAACTGTTTAGAAACTGCTATATTTCAGCTAAAGAAAAAGGTACTTGCTAGCTGCTTCTGCCACTCTGATGCTCTTTATCCATAATGCTGTGTAGTTATTGGGGTTAATGGGAGGAAAGGAGAGTCACGTGTGGATCTTCTCACCTCCAGCAACTTTCATTGGAATGAAGAAAAAAAATTGAAAAGAAACCAACCCCTGTTGGGGTGTGTGTGTGTTACATTCTTCTTGTAAAATCTGGTAAAATATCACTCAGAATCAGGTTGGTTGGTCGGTCTTGGTTCCCAGATTAAGGACTTAAAGATCAGCTAAACTCTTCTCAAGTATTTAAGAAATGAACCATCTGTATAAGAATCTAGGACAGATTACACTTAACCTTATTCTGAAGCAAGAGATTAAGATGAGAACAGCTACTGTAATTAAGATGCTGCAGATGCTGTTCACTAAATATTCAGCAAAGGAGATCCTAGACCCTTGTACTGCAAGAGTGAAAAATAACACAGGACCTTTTCTAAAAGAGCCTCAATATTCTATGAAAACCATCTCACGCCAATAATTCTTGACTGAAGCTGTTACATTTTCTCAGGCAGCGCTGTGCTAGTGATTCACTGCTGGGCTCACTTCCCATGGGCTGTGGCGATGTTTGCCACCGAAGCCTTTAAAACAAGGCCGGGTGCCTGTCAGAAAGTTGTTCTCTTGCTCAACCACTGCAAAAGCTTCTGGAAAAGGGCTTTAGTCCTTTTGGGGGAGGTCAAAGGAAATGGGTAAGCTGTGCCAGCCCAGCTTTACAGCTTATTTTGAGATTCCCAGCTACAACAGATCCTTCTCTCACCTTTTTCTAGGCAAAATTTACAATTTATAGTAAGGGTTATGACTTGGGAGTAAGGAGCCCTTGAAATTAAGACGGGAAGAGGGTTGGTTTGGTTTAGAGGGTTGGTTTGGTTTTGGTTTTGTTTTTTTTTTTTTTTTTTTTTTTTTTTTTTTTTTTTTTTTTTTTTTTTTTTTTAGTTTTCAGTTTTTAAAGGTTAATGCAATAAGAGTTGTCCTGAAACCTTTCTTGAAAGTAAAATAATCAACTGACAGTATGAGATGTTATATGCTGTGTGTAGAATCTGTCTATCTTGTATTTTGCTGGACAAAAGGACTCCTTGTTGATGCCTGCAAGAAGTCCAGGCTCCTCCTAACTGCAGGGAGCTACACGAAACATCTCAGACTGGGAGTACATGGATATTGCCGATTCAGGGATTTTTCATGGATGCACATGAAAGTCATTTTCTATGTGACCTTTGTATCTGGTAGCTAAGGAAAGATTTTTGGCTACTACGACTCTTGGGCATAAGGTGAAATACCAGAGCATCGATCTAACTGGCCTCGAGAAAAGCACAAGCAGTAATCTGGTTCCCATTGGGAAGCCCAGGCCTGGAAGTAAGCAGAGTATTTCTAAGCGCTCATCTGTAAATCGTGTCATAATGCATCAGTCTGATGCTTAATGAAGTATTTGTTATACAGCAAGCTTCCAAATTGTACTAGTGAGAGAGAACTACATCCCTAGCAGTCTTCCAGCAACTTGGGCTCCCAAATGAGGCAGAAAGTAGAAACAAAACCAAGAATTTTTTTTAAACTTGTTTACCAGCATTGGTACAGAGATCTAACTATTAGTAGTAAGAATTTTCTTTCACTTCCCAAGTGGGAGGTTTTCACTAAAAAAGAGAAAAGACGCTGAAGTGTTCCCTGAAGGAACTGAAGTTATTTATCATCATGTGAGTGAAATTCAGAGACATCCATTGCACACTAGTGAAATCCACCTGGGAGAATGACCACAGGCTCGTGTTCAGGTGAAATTGTCTGGGATGCTCACATTTATCAAGTGAAATTATCTAGTTAAGCATGACTTTTCCTGCTAGTAGGAGAGCCTTTCCTCGTTAATAGACTTGGTCTACTTGAATACCATCAGGGAGCAAATATTTTCCTAATCCTTTCCCAGTTCAACAGCAACCGTTGCCCTTTAGGCCAAACCAGCTTCCTGGAAGAGAGATGGTCCGTTCCCCCAGCTGCTTTTAGAAGCGCCTGCTGTGATACGTTGTGTTTGTGCAGTGCTTTTCACGCATTGCTAGTTCTAGAAATGCTAGTCACTGGTAAAAACACAGGTGCCTCTCGAATGGGGTGGAGTAGCTGCTATACCAGCACACAACACCGGGGAATAATTCTCCCGGTTGCCTTTATACCAAACACAGAGCTTTTGCAGTCCTGCCTGTGCTTTGGGGCCGTTTGCCCAGCCAGGCCTTGGTCCGCGCTATACCAGGCAGACCTGCATTCTTATGGTTTGTTATTCCAAAAGCCTCACCTGAAAGGAGTGGGAACATCTAAAGGGTTGGACTAGATGACCTTTAGAGGTCCCTTCCAACCCAAACTATTCTATTCTATGATCTGCAGAATATTATCTGTGCTTAATAGAAAGCAACACATTTGAACGTGCTCCAGAAATGAGTTGTGCATTATTTAAAAAGGGAAGAGTGTTCCTACCTTCCTTGGATCTCACTCTTCTTGCCTATCAGATTATTTTTTTTTTACCCTGGGATGGCAGGGAGTTGCTTAAAATGAAAAATTGATCACAGTGAGCAGCTGAAAACTGGTTTGCATAAGTCACGGTTATTATTCAGATATTACAATGCAAGGCAGTGAGACCTGTGAATACTCGCATGTAAGCATTTAAATATAAAAGCTTAGTACTTCCAACCGCAAACAATCCCTGCAGCCTGCCAACAAACGAGAATCTTACTGGAATACACATAAATCATCTTGTTTCTGACAAATCCTGAAGAAGCAGGGGGAGGGGGAACAGAATCCATTGCTAATTCCCCCAAGCTGCTGTTTATTGAAATTAGGCAGCAAGGATAAACTATAGCTGGATCAATAATTATCTGTCTAATATAATCAAGTGCCTCCTATGAGAGTCTGCCGTTAAGCACAACTTCCTGCCAAACCCTTGGACAATGTTTCATGCAATGAACTATCAGGCGAGTCAAATGACGGGAATGCAAACGAAGATGTGTCTTGCTGGATCGCTGCGTTTCGGGAGAGGGGGAGCTCCCTTAAGCCGTTCACCACTTGCTTTGTGCTGCTGCTTCTGCAGCTATTACTCATTGTTTGCATGATGAGAGCACGGTGCTAGGTGCAGTACAAACATACAGGAAGAGACAGGCAAAGTCTGATGAACTCACAGGCTACGAATCACCTTGATCCTGCAACAGGCTTGCAGTTGGACCAAGGCAGGAGCGGACAATCCCTTCACGTAACACAAAAAGCTCATTTTTTAGCATGTTTTTTGCGTTGCAACCCTTCTGTCCATTCCTGCTCAAAGTCCGTGATTCTCCTGCCACCAACTAACTTGCATGCTTGCTCAGAGGGGTAGAGTTGGGGGCCTGCATCTGTACCTGAGAGTCACTGGGTGCTCTGATGGAGAGCAACTTTCTCCTTAGAGATAAGGACAGAAACGGGGAGTGCAGCTGGCGAATCCTGAAGCACAATGCAGTTAACCAGCACTCCCATCAAAACAAATGAATTGTGAAATAGAAATGAGCAAGAAACATTTCCTATAGTGAGAAAATGAAGGGCAGAATCCATTTTGCCATATTCTGCCCACAAAGCCCTGTCGCTTGCAAGTACTATATTTACTGTTCAGGTAATGGAGTTGCTAAGACTGCAGGAAAGCCCGTGATTAGATAGCTGTACAGACAGAGCTAATTGAAACTCTCGGTGCTGAGGATGAAAGCAGAAAAGTATTCTGTTAGTTTTCTCCTTCTCTAAAATGCTTTTAACGCTCATCAAGAAGTTCCTCGCGTTTTTCTGATTTTTAGGCTTCCTACTTGAAGTTTCACATCTGAGAGTTATTTTGACAGACAATCCAGTTAAACTGCGAATTAGGCATTTACAAGCAACTTTCTTCTGTTTCCACAGTTCAGCTGCAGAATATTAAAGGCTTGTAGGTGTTACCGATAGTCATATATTGCAGCAATAATGTGTCCTACTGCTATGAACGTCACTGCAGAATTCATCAATTCCATGAAAAATAGTTCCACGTGCACGAGTGTGTAAGTTCACTGCAGTGCTTGTGCCTGGACTGTGCCGACGCTGCTGACGGCAATAGACATAGATCACTTCGTGACACTGCTGAATGCTTCCCCACATACATATGAAAATGTCTCTCTGAAATGGAAGTCACAATTTTGGACCCTCCCCAACACCCCCATAGGCACATATGTTCTTGGAGCAACTTAATGTACGTTCTTCTGATAGGCACAGCCTTACCTTTAATATCTTCATTTAAGATAATCCTTCCTCCCTGCCTGTTCTCAGCTTGCATCGGTGTGGTGCAGGGATGAGTGTGAAGTCTCCAGAAGTTTTGGGTTAATATAAGGATTCTTATTTTTTTTGGAAACTTGTGTTTCTTCTAAATGAAAAATAATTAAGTAATGAACATGAAATCAAAATAAATACGCAAGCAAGTATAGACTCGCTCAGTACTCTGGTTGGTGTCATCTGCAGATGTAGCCGCTCACTAGATCCAGTCAGAATGAGGACTATGTGATTCAAAGCTTTTATGACTAATATCATAAGCTGCGAATGATCTCTCCTGTTGAAGAAGGCCACTTGTAATGCGGACGTCCTTTCTCCAGAGAGCCTGCAGTAGGCATTTAGACTTTATTAAAAGCAATAAGCTAATACATCTCTATAACGCGTCCTATTTGGTATTAGTGTTTCAGCTGGCAATACAAATCAGAGCAAGGCGCAACAACATTCGGATGCAAAGCTATTTCCTAGCTAGCAAAAGTCCTAATTAATTCTGTACAAAGTGGTTTATTAGACCCGCTTACTAAACCTCTTCCTACTGAGCAGAACCATGCTGCCTGCTGGGCAGACTCAGGGCTCTCTTTACAGCCCGTGACTGTGTAAATGCCTCCAGGTGAATCCTATTCACCACTTCCCAGGCAGCCTTCTGCTGGAGGCTGGTAGGCAACAGTAGCCTTTTCTTTCTTTTCTGAGCAGATACCGAGTAAACCAAATATTCTCTGTCTTAGTGAAGGTGCAGGGGCTGGTTCTACTGGAAGGTACAATCTTAGAAGGATTTTGGGAATGGTATTTATTTTAAAGGAGCACAAGTGGGTAGCCTAGATATTGCTGGCAGGTATAAGTTATGTTGGTTTATAGAAATATCCTATAGAAGCTCTTACCTATAGGGATCCGAGTAGATTGAGCTTAAGTTTGCTCTAAAGGAAGAATTACTACTAAATAAAACCTTGTATTCAGAAAAAGGCTCCTTAAAATCTGTCAAGAATAGGAGACTTCAATACCTGAGCAGATAAAATCAGCTACCAGCTCGTGAAATCTGGCTCCTCAGAAATTGCCTACTAAATGAGTGTGAGAAACATTTAAAATTCTGATGCTCTAGGGCTGCTCTCTGATCTAATTTTACATTTAGGTGAATAAGTTGAGCTGCTTTGAATTTAGCCAAGTGTAATTTAGATCATCATTTGTGCCCTCTCCCCTTCTGTAAAGGTATTAGGCAAAATGTAAGACTGCTGCTCAGACACGAAGCTGTGAGGGGCAGGACAGCCACAACTGTGGCCCGAATGAGTTCATTTGGGGTGTGTGGATGTCACCTGTGCTTTTGCAAGCTTTTCTTTGTAATTTAACTTTAGTTAATAGCTCTAGCAATAAAGAGCTAATCAACTTTTGATAGGTATCTATGATTAAAAAGAAATGAAAGTGCTCTTTATCCTAGAGGGAGAAAAATAAACTTGGATCTCTCCAATGAAACAGCAGTTTGGCTGTATAGATACCACGGAAGTAGCCTTAAAACTGTAGTACTTAAACCTGATGATTTGTGGTTCTGCTGTTCTGAGAGCTCTTATGCTCAAAGTGCTTTACACAGCAAGAGGTCAATTCTGGCTGACTTCTAAGAATATAAGCCAGCAGCAGTAATATGTAAACTGAGAAAGATTTGACCTCTGGACTGTATTTACTGATAGGCAGAGGGCATCTTTGGCTGTACCTCCAAGTAGGAATGTGCAAATAATAAGATATGTTAAATTTAAGTCTGCTAGTCTTTCGCTGCTGGACCTCTATACTGGCTTATACTGAAAAACCTCTGCAAACAGAAGTCCTGTTAATAATAAAATAACTGAGCTTAGTAGGAATATGTGGAAAGTCAAACATGCACGTGTACATTTAGAGGGCTGAAGCCCTCCACAAACATCCTACCCAGTGAATGCAGTAGTTGAAGCCATGAATAAAAGATCTCCATTTGGCTCAGAGGCCTCTCCAGGCTAGGTTCATTTATACTTACTGATTATTACTCACCAAATGTATAGTCTATGGAAATCTAACTAATTTGTTGTTGTTTTCTGGTAGCTGCATCCTGCTGAGTTATTGATTTTCTGGACTCAAGGTATGCATGTTATTGTAATAGGCTCCTGGGCTGTTAGCACACCATTGATTCAATATTTCTCTGGAGCAAAAGCCTACTACCAAGGAATTTCCAGGCACTGGGAGGCTGTAACTGCTTCCCTATACATTTTCTTCTTAGCACTTTGAACTCAGAGAAGACTCTTCTAGTTGTTGCCAGAACACCATTTCTTGTTATTAGCAGTAGAAGTGGGAAGCTGATTAAAAAATGAGAGCAAGAGAAACTCCTTTTCTGACGAGAAGCTTCTAAATGTGTTTTACTGACTGATCCTATGGTCTTTCTCTTACCAGCCCCTAAGGCAGGGAGACAGGACACCCTTGTGACTAGAGTGCAGAAGCAGTAAATAAAAAAAAAAATCAGTTTTGACCCCAGCTGTGACTTCAGCTGGCTCTGTGACCCCAGCGTCGGTCCCGCTCAAGCTCTTGAGATCTGAGGTTACTTGTTATTTTTCCATGCCTCAGTTTCCCTGTCCACAAAGGGGGTGGTGGTGCTGTAGCCACCTCGCTGAGAGCTATGCACCATGACTGTTTAACAGTCGTTAAGCACATTGAGTTGGAGGGGGTTAGAAAAAGTCAGTTTGCTCTTTGTTTTGCCCTGTACTTCTGTAATTCTGGGAAGGAGCCAGAGGTCTGCAGTGGAACTTCTCAGCAGGCGAAGCGCAGACCCCAGCAACCTCCCTTGCTGATGGGATTCTCTCCCTGTGTGGCTGTTTGCCGTTAGCAGTTCTCCACAAAGTGTTACTCCCATTTCACAGGATCACACGCAGAGGTTTTCTTGCTGAGCCAGGACTGAGTAAGGAGACTGAGCGATCCTTGTGCACTATCTTCTTAATTGTTAGTGAGGTACACGGGCAATCAGGAAACATTTAGAAAATGAGTGTGTGTGTGTGTGATGCTTACATGCATCAGTTGATTGCAGGACTCTGCAGGATCGTGGCTGGAGATTCTCTAACTTCACGCATATACACTCATATTCAATTATGTGCTCGACTTTTCTTTTTTTGGTTGGCAGAGTACTTCTCGCAGAGGATGTAACATCTCCCGTGGAATAAGTGACAATGGGTGGGTGAGGGCTTTATAACCATAAGTAAGGATCAGCTCATATTTGTCAGCATGGCTAATCCCTTGCCTGTTCCATCACTGATTCTCCCAGCTGAGCAACAAAGCCTGCAAGGAACCAAATTCAAA